>NW_019102455.1:194135-373139 GCF_001856785.1 Myzus persicae
TGATACTAGCGCCCTCTATGACCTGGTATATCATATACCCGCGATTATATAAATTATAAATATGTTTGTAAAGTTATGGTAACATGGTATAAGAGTTCTTACTGTAGAGGGCGCTAGTAAAACGCGACTTTTCGTCAGATTTGATAAGAACATTCGGCGCCGCTCAACGCTGTGATCCAATATAGGCCGACATGCAACCATAGTATCTATATCCGTGTTGCCAGTCCATATTATCTTAGTTCATGATTACGACGACACCAGTGGTAACACCGGTCCACATTTCTTTCGAGCAACTGGTTAGTGGTTATCAGTGGTGCTCCCATTGGCCGTGATATTGCGGTGCGCGTCGGACACATAAATAATAAAGACATGGATTGGCTATTCCACGATTTTAAAGTACCGGACGTTATGCGTTGGTAGTGGGTTTGTGTGGCACGACCGCTGTCACAAATAATTGTTACGGTAGTATAATAGTACGACTACTCATTACTATATTTGGTACGCGCTGCTAGTGCTCCAAAGAAATGTCGGCATCGGACACACACCACACGGTAAAGTAATATTATTGTTCCTCGAGTTTATTAATGAATATTTATAATTTCTTGAATCTCGATCATGCTGGGTCGTAAATTGTACAATTTAAATTAATAAAAAAATATGAATTTACTCTTTTGTTGACTTATTAGTTATTGATTTCTATTATTGTATGGATTTATCTAATTGTTGGATGTTAAATCCCAACCTCCAGGATCATTAGAGTGCACAATTATTATGTAATACTCATTACTTTTAGCACAGAATATAACTTTTAGAATATGTACTAATAACCTAATTTGGTAAATGTACAACATTATGTGAGTCCGGTTCGTCTGTATATAAAATATAAAAGGTAGGTAATTTTTAAAAATGTATTTACTTTGTACCACACAGAATGAATATATACTTTTCAAATACTAAAACACAATGATATACAGACATACCGACAGACCAAAGCAACTTCTACTGTAAGTCAGTCACCACGCTGTTGAGATAAAGTTTTTCTGTTTGTAAATTACGGCTTGTATTAGATATTTAGGTAAGTAGGTACTATTAAGATTTACAGAAAAAAAAAAACATTTTTAAAAATCGCCAACTAAAAGAAAATTTCACGTCTTTAACTAACAAATATTTTATTAAATACTCAATGAATGAAGAATGTTCAATTAAATTACTATTCATTTTTCAAAATTCTCAAACAAGAAACAAAATAAGTATTATTTAAACATGTAATAGAAAACAAATCAAAAGTTTTAAAAGGTTTTAAATTTGTCAAAATATTTTTAAAATTCCATTACTTAAGTATCTCTAAAAAAAAATACATTATAATGAATGTCTAAAAGTGTTTAATTCATGTTTTTAATGTAATTTTGTATGTAATTTTTAATTTAATTAATTAATTTTTTTATTGAAATAAAACAATCATGATGTAGTTCAATATTGTAATACAAAATAAATAATATTTTTGTAATGATTTTATTTGATCATGATGGTTTTTGCTATAATGATTGGAAACAAAAATTAAGTGTTAATTAATCCTCAAGAATTGTTCATGAACATTTGAAGTTCAAATTATTATGAAATGTATATTTTGCATAAAGTAACTAAAGTGGTTTTGTTGTTGTTCAAAAAGTATTAACTGTAAGAACTCACAATTTTACCTACACAGGTACTTAAATATTATCATTGTCTAAACTTAATGGCTATTTAAAAATATTTAAACTAATTTTAAGCTATTTTAAAACACATCTTTATTATTACAAATAAGTTAGAAAATTAAAAAACTTTTTCATTAATACAACCACATTATATAAACGAAAAAATATATTTAATAAAAAAATACTATTGAATGTAATAAAATTATAATACAAACATAAAAAGATTATAAATGTCAATAAAAAAATGTTCACTTAGTTAAAGGCTTAAAAACAAAATTAATTGTAACTTGTAAATTGTTCTTATAGCTACTTTAAAATATTAAAGTTGAATATGCAAGATTTTTTTTAAGCATTCAATGTTCAAATTTGGATTAAATTATATAGTTAGACAAAAAATAACAATTTTGTTATTTTATTTTAATTTAAAAATATTATTTATGGGTAATTTTAAAAACTTTTAAGTACTGTTATAAATAGGATTATATTTTACACACTTTAAAAATTTTAAAAATATTTCAATATTCCACTTATATAGCCTTTTATAGTTTCTAAATGGCTAATTTTGACGACCAAGAAACTTAACTATTTCAAAAACCTAATTTATAACATGGGTATTATCTAGTATTTAATGAAAGTAGTGTGTATAAAAGCGTCAACACACTAGTGTAAAATTGATTTTTGTGACTTGTGAAAATCGTGACTATATTTTACAGGTATTTTACTATATTTTTCTTTAATTTTTTTTGTAACCAATGTAAAATCTCACGAGGAACCTTGTTTTGAATTTTCAAGCTTTTTGGCCAAGGAACAAAAATTTAATACTAACATAAGACGTGTCAACCCTGCCAACCGTCGAAATCCGTTTTTGCTGAAATCGGATTTTCCCATCACTCATTGAAAATAAAACTTTGGGCGATTTTTCGTAAATATTTATATTTATGTATTTGATATGCAAAAATAATAAATTTTTCTTCAAGTATCAAGTTACTCTTGAAATGTCAATTGTTTTTTTTAAAAACTGCATGGTGTTATACTTATATAGAGGTATAACGTTTCGAGCCCTCCGGGTTTCCTTGTATAAAACGTATACCTGCCAACATAGTTTTTTTTAAGCACCTTAAGCCACTGTTATGCTTAAATTATGCATTTATTCAAATGTTTTGATTTGTAATATTTTTTAGGCATGGTATGAGTATATATAAGCGGGGTTTTTTAAGTCTATAATTTGAGGACAATTAGTGATCATGATATAATACGTTAACCTCAATGTATAATATTCAATAAATCGTTTGTCAACTTGTTGGGTAGTGTCGGATAATTCCTTGACTATAGTAGGTTGGAAAATGAGAAAATCGATTTTGTCAAAACCCGAAATTGCGTAAAAATTCCAGTTTTCTTGAAAAGTACTAGATTTTTTTTTTACATTTTACCCTTCACCCATCTAAAATGTCCAACTAGATCCAATTTTCTACCAGAAACCACCTTCAAAATCGAAATTAGATGCATTTTTATTTTTTACCACCAGGATTTATTGGTGACGACAGGCACAATGATAAAAGAACGCACATTATATTTTGAAAAATGAATACAATATTTAACGCTCCGCTCAGAATCTAAAAGTATTAACAATTCTCACCATTGGTCATCGGAGTACAATTAATGTATAATATCTCGTCTCCTCGTCAAAATTATTAATTTTTTTGTTATAAATTTATAATGTTAGTAATAATTTTTGAAAACCAGAAAACCAGATGAAAAATAAAAATGTAAGCGTCAGTGACAGTATATCAAGATAGCGCAAGCTAGCGTCAAAAATGAGCGTTGAGTTGTTCAAAACGACGCCGATACAATTCATAGATGACGCTGCTGTTATCGTACAGGCACAGATTTTCTAATATCCTCACCGCCAATTTCAACATTACATGGTTGGACAATCCCAATATATTTATTTTTATACGTATTACCATAATATAGTTCCAAATTATTAATGATAAATATTATCAACAAAAAAAAATATGTAGAATTAATTAAAATAAATTAAATTAATGTCTCCTGGTGTGGTTACGTTTCGTTTCTGAATACAAGCATCGGTCGGTGTCACCAGTTCTCGGATGGGTTACCATCCGAGTTTTTAGTGATAAATCCTCGCCACACAAAAACGTATTCGAATTGACCATACCCTCACCGGCAGTAATAAACCTACTAAACCTAAAAATAGGCAATAGCTAATAGTTGCCGGGATAAGTTAAATAATAAAAAATTAATTAATTAAACTATACTGTCGTATTTGTAGCATTCATACTTCAAAACAAAACAGAAAACGATTAACCTATCCGCCCTAACCAGACGGGTGTTTTGGGTGTTGTAATCTTAACCTTTTTTTTTATAAAAAAAATATATTTAATATATAAGATGTAACTGAATGACCGGACAAATGAAATAACTTTTGTTCTAACGATAAAAATGTATGTTTTTTATTAGGTATAATTAATAGATACTTGTCTTAGGCTCTACAAGTACAGCATACAATTTTTTTTTAGAAAAAATCTGAATAGTCAATTTTTAAATCTTATTTTTATTTATTTTTTTTACAATTGTTTGAAAGATAAATTTTTTTTGGAATAATTTGAATTTCAACTTAATAACTTTTTTCAAACAATTCTTTTTGGGGATTCTTAGACACAAGTAAATCTTAAATTGTTTATGATCCACATAATAATTTTTATAATTTTTATCACACATCAAATAAATATCAATTTTTTATTTTTCATTATAATAGGTCTCCTGTTAATTCTGTATTCAGATTTCAGGTATCAAAAATATTTGTTGCCACATATGGTTCTATTTTATTTTTGATAATATTATATTATAAGAATTATATATTATTATAATAATTTATTACTATAACGGAGGTTGTGTGTGATGCACCCTGTCAAGTGATAATTAAATATAAAGTTAAAACACACCTCAAAAAAAATTATTATATATACGAACCTATCGACGTATGTGTTAACCTAATATATTGAGGGCATTTTCAATTTTGGATTGAATAAAATATATTTTAGTCATACTTCTATAGTTAATAATAATAATTCACTAGTAACAAATTAGTAATTTTTACAATAAGATGAAGTGTTCAAACAACTTTATAGGCTGTCTGTAGGTATAATAATATATACTTAGCCGCTTAGGTACTATTCGTTATTACGACGTAATAATATTTTGTCTCCGTTAAAATTTGAACTGAGTGATTATAAATTGTAATTATTTTACAATGATGTGTACAACATTAAAATTTAAAATCACGTACAAAGTACGTTTTCGACGTGTTACATTTTCGCTTAAATTCAAATATTGTCAAAATATACGTTTAACATAATGCTATGTTTTTGTGAAAAATTAGTTCAGCATACTGTAATTACTATTAACAGAAAAATAAATTAGTACTTAAGTAATACGCATTGTGGTATATTTAAATATTTTACACTATAGTAATACAGACAAATTATAAAATATCCTTAGAAATAGATGTGCCAACACACCGCTCGAAATTGTTTTTCGTATGCAATGATTCATCATTTCAGAATTTCAATTTGACCCATCCTGTACAGTGATCAGTGACCAACTCAATAACGAGGTAGACTCGAAAAGTCGAAACCTTCATAAGGCTGAGCGACTTCTTGGTTTTTAAATTTGAATTTGAATATTCTTTTGTCCATCCACAAGAGCCGTTGATAAATTATAATTATGATAATTGACACCTGTAAACTGTAGTCGTGTCATATTGTCTTCAATCAATTATTTTCAAACAGTAATAATATGAGCTAGTATTTGTGTTACTTGTTTTTGCTGTTTTGATGCACTGCTTATATATATGTAATATGCCACCGGACAGTCTGTTAAGTATTCGGATAGCAGGCACACGTCATGGCGGTATTAATTTAACGACTGCAGTAATAACTCATTATTTCGAAGAGTGTATTAACACAAATCTATGCATATGTGGGTCATGTTTCTGAGTGTAATTGAGTAAATAATTAACATTCTAAATGCAAAATGCAACTTGACCGTAGCTGGGCCGTGGGGATATCATTTTTTTTATTCGGCTCAACGATGATGCGCTGCATTAATATTTTCTTAGTTTTATTTTTACCTATAGGACATACCGAATTGATTGCAGATAAATGTTTATTGTGGAGAAGGATAAGAAGAATATCCTAAGATAACATCACCTCCGCGGTAAGGGTTTGGAATTTCAAGGTTATATACTTGAGCGTATCATACCAAATAATATTCTAAAATAAATTCGTGCATATTATGCGGTCATGTTTCTGAATGTAATTGAGTAAATAATATAACGTTCTAAATGTAAAATGCAACCTGACCGTAGCTGGGCCGTGGGGATATCATTTTTCCACACGATTCAACGATACCCTGCGGCCAGCATTAATATTTTCTTAGTTTTGTTTTTGCCGCGAGTGGACATGAAAAAAGATTGCAGGAATATATTGCGGAGAGGGATAAGCGGAATATCCAAAGATAACCAATTCCGCGGCTCAGCGATGAGGGTTCGAAATTCCACTGTTACTTCATCGCATTATACTATGGGTACATACAGTACTGTACAGGACAGACGTGGGTAGGTCTACCGATCTTCGCTGCAGAGGATCCTGCACTAGGTATACTTAATATATTGATAATATATTATATATTATTATTTATTTTGTTATTTTATAACCGTAGCCGTCGCGTTTATGGCCTCTGGTTTTGGACGTAGTCACACAGGTTTTGGATAGTCTGCCGGCTGGACAACGCGCGATTGTCGACGAGATCCAAAAAACCCTTCCTAGTCTAGCGGTCATCGCGCAAGTCTGGCGGCTCCGCCGTCATAACAACACAGGCGCGCGCCTCCCGTCGCCGCTGACGTCGTGTCGCCCTCCGGCCCCGAAAACTACCCCACCCCCTAGGTACCCTCCTCCCCTTAAAACCCTTCTCGGCGACGCGTACGACACATTCGCGGCAGTGTTACGGCGTTCGCAGTGGTACGACGTTCGGCCGTCGACATGGACGCGAAGCCCGCAGATCACCGGAAGTCCAAACGCGATTTCCGATACGCCGAATCTCAGCTCCGGAATCTCAACACGAAAATCGTAAGTGTTCAGCTCTGCCAGTCTGTTAGTCTCTGTCTCTCTCTCTACTATAGTTGACCTCGTGAAATTTAATTTTTATCCGAAACATGATAAGTGGGACGATTGTCTGCCACCTCACTGTTGCACATTATAATCATAAACATGTATATTGAATATATTATAATATTAACTTATAAACCTAGGTATAAATAATACAGATCGTGGTATACCGTTATAAGTACCTGATACCTATAGTTTATTATTCAATTTTATGGTTCATAAATATTCTAAAAATATTGTAATAATGTCTTTGATCGAGATCCTCTGTGTCCTAGATCATTTGTATAGCAATATGCATCAATTTGGCTATGAACCTTGTATGTTCGTTTGTAATATGGGATTGAACAGACAAAAAACCCTGTTATTACTAGAAATATTCAAATTATAAATGAAAAAATAATATTAATATAAATCAGTTAACAATTAAAATATAATTGTTATTTGAGTTTATATTAAAATATTATTAAAATACTATAAACAAGTTTCAATGAGATGATATAAGTCTGATCGGTGTTATTTTAAAAATTAAAACAGTAACGCTCAAGATTCAAATGCCAACCAGTAGAATCACCGATACATGGATACATTATAATATACAAATATACTAAATGAAAAATAATTTACTTAACAATAATTTTTTAACAATTGATTTAAACTGATTATCTAAATAAATTCGATGAATTTGTCAATTCTTTCAAATAATAGTAAGTTCGTTTTATTTGAATAAAAACTACCCCAAACATTAGATTGCCTATGTTTAAGTTAACTTTAGAAATGTTGATAAGTAATGTTAGAAAAATATTTACATTTTAATTTTTCTTTTTAAGCTTCTACTTATTATTCCGTAGTAATCTTTACTATAATACAGTTTTTATTTTATTTCATCAACAATAGTTGGTGAATAAACAAAGCAGTTATAAAAATGAATAGGTAATAAACTTTTTAATGCAAATATATTTTTTTTTATAAAACTACACCATGGTTTTACATAAATAGTTTGCATATTTCTAACAGTTTCCCCGTAAAGATATTCCATGTTTTTATACCAAAAGGTTAAAAAAATGCAATATTAGCTTAAAATTTAATTTATTTTCATAATGATTTACGAATACTTACAAGATTATAAACTAAAATTAAAAACAAATTCTATACTACTCCTGGCTGTAACGCCAATTGTATGAATAATATTTTTTTTAAACATTACGATCAATGGTCAATGGCCCATATTTAATAAATTACGGGTGTAAATCATTGTCTGGTATAACTTATATAGGTACTAAATAATTAATTTTATACCTACTACAAAAATACTAAATACACACGTTATACACTTAAGACGTTTCCCATTAACTAATAATGCTATGTAGTATCCTACTCAAATAGCATTAAATATCTAAAATATTAATACGACGAGAAAAGCTAACCAAAAATAATATAATGTTGTATAATACGTCTTGTGTGTTGTATGCAATGCGATCACTACGGTATAAGACGTAATTCGTTGTTAGATTTAAGAATATAAATCGGGATTTGTTAGATTAAATTTTATATTTTAGATAAACAGAAAAAAAAATGTTCACTTTATATTGATTATGGTTCACTGGTGTAGAATGTTATTAGCTTGTACTATAAAAATTGAATGAAACTAATAAAAGCTATAGCACTAACTGATGTGTTGCACAAATATAAAAATAATTATCGCTAAGAGTTTTATTTTTAACTATTTAACATCACACTAAATAATAGTTAATTCTAGAATTCGAATTAAGTAGGGATTTTCAAAAACTTGTAGATTTGCTTATACCATCTGTTGACTAGTGTTTTAATCAGATCGAATAGGCATGAATGATTTTTTTAAGACATAAATATTGTACTGGTATTTTTCTTTGAAAGTCTGTATACGAATTTTGAATAACTTAGTTGCAATTTAACTGATTTTTTGTCTTGATGAAATCATAAGCAATCACTAACTGTATTTATCATACAACATTTCTCATGACAATCTACATAACTTATTGAATTAAATCCAAAGGTTTTCCACAATATCTAGGGGTCCTTAAAATAAACATTTATACAAATATCTCAAACTTTTAATTTTTAAATATCCTAATTTTTTATAGTTAATTTTATAGTCCTTTTCATTTAAGTTTAGAATTGTTCGTACAACTGTTGCTCTAAAATCAGAATTCACCAACTCAAATAGAGCCACATTAAATTGTTATCATTATCGTGGTTTTTTTTTAGATAGGAAATGTACTAAATACTTTTTTACTTAAACAGTGTTAAATATTTATTATATTTATTAAGACGAAAATGCTATTGAATAATACGTCATGATAATAAATAATAATACAAATTCAAATTTTAAACTATAATTTTCTATAGATATTATATTAAAAATTGTTCTATTACCAACATTTGATACGAAAACACGTATTTATATTTTTTAATTACATTTTAAATTACATTCATTTAGCAAAATTATTTTTAACAATAGGTGTTGTTATTTTTAAAAATACAAGCTTAACTGCACATGTACGTATAACGGATGAGTTAAAAATTATATAATATGTTCCTATAAATGTGTATTTAGGGACCTTCTAGCTTGTCAACAATGTCCCGATACAACCCAACATAATCCGGAAGAGAAATGTATTGTTATATTATGAAAAAAATATCACACTGGATATATATATATTTGTACGGTAGATAGTACTAATAACTTACAATTTTATATTTTGGCATTTTTACGAATATGATATCCATTTTTACGAATATGAAATCCATTTTTATGTGTATATAAAATTCTTATAAATTATAATACACTACATTGACTTAGTTTTATATTTTCTATCGTTCTGTATCAGAAACTCTTGCAATAGAATACTAACAACTACCATATTATTATATTTTTAATTTATATAAACGATCATATTATAAACTCTATAGTGTCTATGTATAGTGACAATTAATAACATATTTTTTTATTACAATAGGTATTGTATTAGTATTAATTTAAATTTAAATTCGAAACTATTTAACATCATATCACACATGTCCTATTGTCCTATATTAGTTATATTACTTATTATAATAATATTTACTATTACGATCTACTGCAAATGCATTAGGTAGCATTTATTGAACACTATTAACAATAATGTTAACACGCATCTGAGAATGTTTACCTACGTGATTGAAATTGTATTGTTTTATTTTTAGACGAAATATACGATTTTGTATTAAATTCCACTGAATCTGTTTTACTTTGAAAATGTGAATAATAAAAATAAATTGAGTATAATTATGCCATTACATAAAACTAAATGTTAATATATTCACAATCCACCCCTCAACATCCCATAGCTAAAAATGTACTCATTTATTACTCTTTCAAACCCATTATTTTTAGTTTCTGTATCCGCATTATTACAAAATACGGTCCATACTTTTGGAGGAAATGTTATAAATAAGTTATAGCTAGCTTATAAAACGCTTATAATACCTAGTATACAATTTTGAAAACATGATGAGAAACGAATTAATGGAGAAAAAATACTAAAAGTGATAAAACTTACATTTAGTTTTAAAAAATAATAATTAATTCAGACCAATGAATTACATTTAAAACATAGGTATTACGAGTAAAAATATCAAAATACTTGAATAATTTTCTACGTTATTAAATTACTTATATTTTACTATCTTATCCCTCATAAATTATTTATCTTTTATAAAGTTTAAAAAACTAATTTACTATTATTTTTAAAGTAAAAATTATTTTACAATCAGTTCACTTTTGTAAATGACAAATTATATAGAAAAAAAGAAAATGTTATAAAAAAATACTTAGATTATTTTTTATTCAATATGAGTCATAGGTTTTTAATACTTTGTAATTTTAAACAATGCAATTAATGAATAATTAATTTGCTTACATATTTATTATATTGGTAAGTAAAATTAATACTTTTTCTATTAAAATAAATACGTGTCCACATTATAGCATACTTGCACGAGTTACTCATAATTCAATTCAAAATAAAGTAAAAATTTAGAAATCATTTTACTTAGCCAATTCGTTTTAAATTTCAAAAAAAATATAAGACTGAACAATGTCCAATAATTTATTATGTTTTTTTGTTAGATTAGAGTTGGAATAATTTACTACCTATTCAAAAATATTTTGTGGAATCGATAAGAAAAATAGAGAATTTAAATATATATTAATATATTTATGGACACAACATTGTGATAGGTATATTAATAAATTATGTGAAAACATTATATTCTCATTCTTTCAAAATGGATACTTTATATCATTTATATATTTTTAATTTTGTAAAATGTATTGACAATCAATACCAAAATATTTTAAGAGTTTAATATTTGAAAATGTAGTATTTAAGATGACAAAAAATGATAGCATAATATTTTTTCGTAAGTAAGATTTACGATTTGTTTTATTTATAAGTGTCGAAATTTATGTTTTTATATTTTTGTCTAAAATACGCGTATAATAGGAATTTAGATGTCGCTTTCTGTTTCCAATGTTTAGTGAAATGATAATATTGATGAAAACAGATTTTAATACATCGTTAAGTGCATACGAAAAGTAGATGTGTCAACATTTTTTATTTAATCATCCTAAATAAGTTATAGGTATTAAAAAGGACCCGAATTTAATTTTTAGAATTTAGATAAGTCTGAAAAATCCGTTTTCAGAATTCTTGTCGGTTCACTATATAGATCAATCGGTACGTTGAAAACAGAACACATCTAAATCCCTATGTTTCGAGTGTTGGACAAAGACCAAGAATCACCACTTCCAATCTCCTTTATCCGCGTATTTTAATTTACGAATATAGGATTTAAAGTTCAATGGGAAAAATTTTAGTATTTTTTTTCATAAAAAAATATTTATAAGTGTAAAGAATAACAAGCACACAAACCGTAAGTTTTACCTTTCGGAGTATTATTTGATTGAAAACGTTTTTTTTTATCTTTTTTAAACTGTGAATATAAGAGCTTTATTTAGTTTAAAATTCTTGAGGATTAATAAATTATATATTCCATATTTTTAATTAAGGCTTTTGAATTTTGCTCATGTTCTGAGTAAGTTGTTGCCAGCACCTGAATACCTGATGCACATTTTGATAAGCCTGACATTTTGACCTCAATGTTTGAACACTTTGAACTGATGGCCATTTTCAATGTTTTATTTATTTTGATTGATATAGGTAACCTAACCTACGTCATAAATTTATAAGTTAATAACATTTATGTAATGTATATAACAGTTTTAAGAAACACATTTTCATTAAGATATTCACGTTAACTATCAACTGATAAACAGTAATTATTATATTGTACCTACCTACTAAAATAAAAATCTTTTATAGCTAAATTATTTTTGAAATAATGAAAACTAATAATTAGGTAATGATTGTTTTAACCGACTTACTGAGAAAAATGCAATCAGTCGTACAGTGCAGTAAATAAAAGAAACCAACGACCGAAGTAAATTCGAAATTCGTTTTAAATCTCGTGTTCATATTATTGGTTTTCAATCTCAAGTGCATAAAAAAAATCGTTTTTAAAATCATGAAAGAAATGCGCTTCTTGAATTATAAAAAAAAAAATGAAACAACAGTACGTCGTGTCAAAATACGGATAGAAAGAAAGCCACTAAATTTGGTGTGACAGTTTCAAAATGTTTGACAAGGAACAACAGTACAACACTATGTCAAGAGGGTGTTTAAAGAAACTGTAAGGTTAAAAGTGATCGAAATGTGTTTCAGCTGAGCAATTCCTGAAGATTAAATAAAACATATAATATATAGAAACTTGAAAGTTATCGTATTTTCTTTTTTTATTCAACTTCACTTCAAATAATTTATAATCATAATAGCTAGGTAGGTAATAATAAATAATTAGTGCTTAATATATAAAAATAAATTACTGACAATATATGTATGAGACTTTTAATACTCAGAACGTGGTCTCTGTATTTTTAATTTTTAATTTTCTAGGTAAAGAAGTTTTCATTTGTAATAATAATTGCGACGATTATAATATCTATTAAATAGTTCTACATAATATTATATGTTTGACCGGAGAACAAGTGCTGCCATCCCCCACCCCCGGGGCATGGCAGAAACCTACGGGTGCCCCATTCGAAATTCTGCCAAAAAACAAACACACACGTGTTCCCCCCTACCGTTCCAAAAAATATACAATACAAACTACAATACAAATCCTACTACAGCTAATGGCCTCAGTTGCCAAGTTCAATAAAAAAAAAAAAAAATATTATATGTTTAATATTTTATAATTAGACAATATATAATACGCGAGGGTACTATTTTAAATTAACAGGTAATAATAATTAAAAATATAAAGTAATATACTAATATTATTATTACCGTTCAATTTAAATCTATACATACAACCATTTTAGATTTTTCATTAAGTATAAAAGATTTTCTATAGCTCTATATTTAACTATATGTACTTATGATAATAGCCAATTATTACTTAAACAACCGTTACTATACAATTTTATATTAGATATGTAAATACATAAAATAAATTAAAAACTATTATTTCAGTTAATTAAATTTATTTATTTAAATTTCAAAAATAAATTTTAATTTACTGGTGGGCAAAAAAGCATGTAAGGTTTACCTAACCTTATCTAACCTTATCTAACCTTACTGGTTTTTCAATGATAAAAATTTTTTTTGTATCCTATTAACTTACTTTTATGGGATTATTAAAATATTAGGTTAAGAATTCTGTTATATCAAAAGAAGTGTTGAAATCCGAACACTGTTAAACAATCATAAATAGTTCTTGAAAAATTTCTTTTTCCTATTTTTAAGTTTTTAAGTTAAGTGTTAAGATTTAAAAATATTGTAATAATTGAACATCTGTTTTTTACTTGTAAATTGGATTTTAATACTATATTTATTTGAAAAGTGACTTGTACAATTATAAAATAAGGTGAACACACATTCTCTTCAACCGTGGATCATAACTGCCATAAATAATTTATAACGTAGATACAACCAGTGACATTGACCGGTACCGGAGGGCGTTGGTTCTCTAGTGTATTGTCTAAATCCATACTGCTACCTCCCGGGGCTCACTAATAGTATGACGTGGTTTATGTCGTTAAAAATATTTCCCCGGTCCCTTAGAGGTGAGATCTAAGACCTCTAGCGATGGGTTTGTAGGATTATCCATTGTTGGGGATTTCATAATTTTCCACTACGTTACCAACACAATCCGTCAGCGAGCTCTACGGGCTACGAGTTACTACTAAGTTTTCCCTCATCTGCTGTCAACCCAAACCAAATCCGGTTTTCTCGGACACTCCAGGCGAAATTGGGAGTTAAATCAGTCGGTACGTCAATGAAATCGTATTAAAGTCACCCAGTTGCGTTGACAACTGCAGATGACGTATAATAAAACTGCGGCCGACCGCTTTTGTTCGCGATACTAGTTGATGAATTATAAACTTCTAACACTGGAATGTACAGCATTATATACACTAAGGTACATCACCTAGACTTGTCCATATTGTACTTATAAGACTTGCTGGATGGTCTTGACTGCGGATACGAAAGTATATATATATATATATATATATATATACGTATAAGTGCTCAACGCACCTCACGACAAGCCGACGAGAGAGCCGGAAGACTGACGAACTTCATCTCCGGCTACACTGTCCGTGTCTAACTTAAACGCGATAGCCATGTTTTTTCTGTTCCTAGTTTTTCGCTCGGCACGACATGCATATATAACTGAGCAATTACTTGTCCGTACGTAACGTGTGTGGGTGGTAAGGGAGTTTGCTATAACCCAACCTTTTACGAACGCTTGGAATTTATTCGTAACAAAAAAAAAAAAATATATATATATTCATAGTAACCAAATAAAACGGAGCGCCGCGACGACGGTGGGCGAGAGCGTGGGATCATCGGCCGCGTAGAACCCTATATGCTCTATAGTCTATAGACGGTACGTCGTGAAATAATTTCACCGGCGATGGGATGGCGGGGATCGGACCCTAAAGACACGTATAGCTGGTATACCGTTTCTATACCGGCATTGCAGCTGGTATCGCGGCGGTCTCTGTCGCCGACGGACCGAAAACACCTGCTGGCACTCACGTCTACAAAACGTCGGAAAACGGTCGTTTTTATTTTTCCCCTCCGATATTGGCTGTACGTATGTAATGTATATTGGTGGGCACACACGCGTCGCCGAACTGAAAGTTACAAGTATATTATATACATACGAATACGCGTTGTACAGATATGCCCTGTCAAAAACCTTCGTTTTTTGCGAAGGCGGCGAGACGCAGGGGTTGCGAGTGGGATAGTATGCCGCGACGAAGCGCGGACTACCCTTCGAAAACAGACACGAGCGCATTCCTCGGGCGGTCTTTATCGGATTTATCCGTATACACGCACCATACCGCACGAATACGCGTGCCGACAGAAAAACATGGAAAGGATCGTTCAAACGGCCCACGGAGTTTCTCTGCTTTTCCGATACGACTCGATACGTGTGTGTGCGAAGGTGTGCGTGTGTCTGTGTGCAATATATACGCATTCTTGAGCGCTACAACTGTTTTCGGAATTCCGGCCGAAAAGGAGTCTGCTGCACGTATGAAATATGTTGTAAGTCTCGTTCCCGTCGAATCCGAACGTCGAATATTACTATCAACTATAAAGATGTGTAATGAAATAATATATGCTATACATATAACGTTACGCGGTGTAGAATCGCGTCAATATACGATATACCTATATTGCAGTTCACGTGCGATTGGAGGTGTACGATATGGTACCTATATGAGATTTTGTTTCGGGAAATTTGTACTTAAGGCGATGTGCGATGTCGGCGCGCACTATTCGTTTTCTCACTACCACCCCCTCCCCCCCCATGCTTGACTGCATGGCGGATTTGTGTTCCGCCGAACCAACCCCGTGTATTCTCGCTTTATGGCGAATTTATTGGCCATTCATCAAGTTAGTGAAATTATACACGAGTTCTGACTTTGGCCTTTTCACGACGTTTCAAATTTAAATGTGGGTTATCGGGTTATGATAGTATGGAAATGTATGTTACAATTTTTAAAAAAAGACTCCGATCGCCGTGTTTTAAAATCTAAATACTTTAAAAAGCCGACGTAAAAGGACACGGTTAATGGTCTAAACTTTAAGTCTTACAATAATAATTTATCAATATAAGTCAATTGACACTACCACTAGAGGCTGTGGAGTGCTCATCTTTTTTGACAGGGAGGTATATGAACTTTTGACTATTCTCAGACCACGTTATACATATACGTACATTCATTGCTTTGTCATATAAAATATATAAATAAGCCGAAGGAGGAGGGATATGACATAATTACCCCCCCCCCCCCGACACGTGAGTACGCCAGTGACTAGAGGTTACGGGGTTAGGTTAGGCTGAAAGCAAATTGTCCATGTTGCGCGTGGGTCAGACAGAGAAAACAAATAGTGCACTGACATCCACTCCATAAAGCACGTAATGCTATTAATAGGGCTGACATACTCTTTATAAAGCACGTACCTAATGCTATTAATAGTTCACTTAATATAAAAAATTAAAAAGCTATTATGTGATTACATAGTTCGTTTTTATAATACGCTTACCTGAATGATTGTGTCGAGAGGACGTCTACAACATTCGCTATAGGTATTTAATTTTGTCGGTATAAGCTCGAAGTATCGTAAAACAATCTCAATAAAGATATTAATATTCTGTGACCAAAAAACCAATATCTCTCCGAAGTCCCAAAAAATAACTGTTACGAATAATGTGCAAATAATACACCTTATTTATTAAAAAATTGTCAGAAGTCGAATAAATGCGTACATACCATATATATATATATAATATATATATATTATAGTTTGATAAAACTTTGAGCGTACACGCGTTCGTATCGATAATAGAAACCCCGGGTGTCTAGACAAAATTTTAAATATATTTTATACAACAGCACGCGCACGTAGGACGATGTCTTAAAAACTTTCTATAAGTTTCCACTGTTTTATAAGCAGTGTGTATATATAGGTGCTGCCGAGTTAACTGTTTACTGCACTATGTATTAGCTGGTATACAATACATTGATATAGCGCATAATTTAATCAAAATGACTCCAAGAACATATTTTTATGCAAAGTAGGAAACAAGTTTAATTCTCTTTTTCTTTCCTTAAACTAAAAAAAAAAAGTTCTACAAACAACTCAGTTAGGGTTTATATATTTTGTTGTATGCGAACGGTGCAGTCGGCTTGGTAGCCAAGTAGAATTGACCTCTGATCCTGAAAACGGGGGGAAAAAAAAATATTATTACGATTCCTGCATTTTTAATTCATATTTTATACACAACATAATATTATCGTGTACAGTGATTACGTACTGTTTGTTGACTGCCAATCCCATGTACTGGACTCTTTGTTCTTTGGAGTACGCGAAGTTTCTGAAGCACGTGCCGTTGGTAAATGATTCGTAGTTTATGCATCGCAACGAAGGAAATCCAATCGGATTGACGACGGATTCAGCGAAATACTCCCACGCCCTGTCGTGACTGCAAGCCACTAAAAAATTGCATTTCAAATTTAAAGTACAGTTTTACGATAGTAATATACGCGTCACGGTCATCTCGGGTACATTTTTCAACGTTTATACTATATTATTTCATCTCACTGGCATTCGAAAAACGATAATTTGTCCACCAAAAAATCCAATTAGGTAATTATTTTTTATCAAATATGCCTTCAAACAAACAATGCAATTAACCGCTTTGATGATATTAATCGGTAACATCGAATGTAGGTACATTGATATTTTAAATATTTTTTTTTTTTTTATATTAGGTTGATAAAGCTTCAACGGAAATCTGGTATTCGACCTCCATCAACTTTATTTAATTTTTTTTTTAAACAAAAAGTGATTTAATGATATTTAATTGCATTTGCATTGATTCGGGAGGTTTTTAATACGAATAATTGAAGGCTTGCATTTTTCTTTAAACAATAAATAGTTATTTGTTTTGGGTTTACCGATATGTGTAATCAACTGTTTAATGTGCACGATCTGCGTTAATCTCGTTTTCTATAAGTCTTATAAGTTTCCCACTGTAGGATGTGTTTGACCAACTAGATTTGATAACTTGTTATTCCACCCTACACTAACAGTATTATTAGTTTGGCAGCAGCCGTCGAGGGTAGTTTTACTTATGCATTCAATGTTCCTGGAAAGCAGTAAAACCGTTTGCGAAACCATCATCACAAACTATTAAGTTTTAATTATTACGTTTAAATTAAACGAAAATCGTATTATATAATAATTATTATTAAATTGTTACTTAAAGATATTTATCTAGAATTTAGATTACTTGTGCACTTACAACATTTAGTTCTCTTGGGTAACAAATATTTAATGCTGTAACGCATTTTATTCCATTTAAACGATGACGATTTAAAATGTATAGATAAAAATATAATATAATATTTATAACATATTATATTGTTATGTAAGTAATGAATTAACGCCGTACTGCGGAAAGGGTTCTCATTTTCCAACAAGTAAAAAGATTTTCTTTATTGTCATGAAATAATGATTCCTGTGTTATACTGTAATAGGCGATATTATACTGCAGACGGAAAATAATTATTTCCTATGTTCATTCCTCGGTTGACAAAAACATTTATAGTCGAAATTGATTTTATCGAGGTGTCGATGTTTCAATAAACGCACTAAATAACAATGAGTTATGTTTTTTAAATATTTATATCTCACTGAAGTTTCTTTAGCAATACATTTTAATGTTCTCACGTTCTATACAATATAATGGAGTCGAGATAAGTAATGCCTACGCGGTTTCTATTGTCAAATTCAACAAACTACAGGTGCCCATAGCAACAAAACACTATTATTTCTTCCGACGTTCGCTTATAAAACCTAATGTACGAAAACTTTTTGCAATTTTTCTTAATTTTCCTTCAACAAACTAAATATAGGTACTTGAAATTTTACTTTAGTCTTAACTCCCTAAACTACTTGAACGTTATACGTTTTGGCCACAAAAGAAAAAAAACACAGTTTTTATTATGGTGTTACATTGTTGTACATATAGTATTTAGAGTAGGCGAATATTGCATGATCGTTAATTATATTTTCTTAAAGTTAAATATTAAAAATTAGCATACAGATCATAACTGATTATATATGACGATATTATCATCCAAGCTTACAGTAAAATCTGTACCCATACATATTTATTTTTTTAAATTGGATTTATTATATTAAATTGCACCTGTTTTATAGTGAATAATGATTTTAAAAAATGTTCAACAATTTTTTAATTTATATAAAATATATTCATTTCTATGTTCTATAAATTATGTAAGAATGTCTTATACTCATTAAAATGGCTGAATCGAAAAAACATCTATAAGAACACAAAGTATATTACAATTTACTTTCATAAGCCCAGTATATTATAAGTAATATATGAATATAAGACAACTAGAACAATTTCTTTTCGAAGAATTATTTTATAATTTTTAATGATGAACTGTAAGTATAATGTTAAGTGGAAAGTCTTTTTTTTTAAATTCTCAAGTACTTGATCTTTATATTCTTGTAGAGCCCTTACATAATATATGCTATATATGTATAGTTCAAAATATTGAAAAACAGAAAACGTTACAGAAATCATGCACAAAATAGGTCGAATAAACTATTGAAATTTAAAAACTCGTTTGTTTTTTATTTCTAAGCCTAATATCAAATCATAAAAATAAAATATATTTATAAGTTTGGAAAAACCTGACATTAAAAAATAATTAATACCTATAGACTTGTGTGATTGTTTTATTTTTATAATATTAATATAGGTAGAGTTATACCACGATCATTTTAAATTAAAATTTTATAATATATTTTTTTTTATAATTATCATTGATAACCATTATGATATTACCTAAGAAGTTAAAAGGTTCCTTGACCGTTTTAATTTTTAGAAGATATACTTTATTTATTAAACCAAGAGAGGTTAGATTGGAAATCAGATGATTTTGTAGTTTTTATGGAATTGTTTGTAAAGTTTTAATACTAAATATATTATTGCCCTTTATAAAAATATAATTATAGCCACTCTTAAATAGTTTAATCAAAATACAACAAAATAAAACTTTATTCTAAATACATTTTTTTTTTTTTTTAATAGTTGTCTGGAAGAATGTTATACTCCAGTTTTCAATCGATTAATTCCCCATGCTGCCTCGACTGCTTCAGAGTTGTTTTGTTAATTTATTTTATGTCAGACTTGTAATTTATTAAATTCATCTGCTGGCTAAAGTTTGTTTATATTTCGATCTTAAAAAAAAAAAATGTTGACTTGATAAAACCTAACAAATAACGTGGCAATATAAATATTTAAAGACAAAATACCACGAATAAATGAATATATTACAGTTGTGATTTATACGAAATCTTAAACAAATGGAAAACCGTTTCAAAATTAATTGCGCTCTGTGAGAATAAATTCAAATTCGAATAATTTTAATGCGAACGCGTGTTACATTAAGGTGCGTTTTAAAAATTAAAACTGTTCAGGAAATGTTTTTAATAAATTACGAGGAAACTCAAAAGTTATGATAATATTATTACTATGTCGTCGGTGGCGTACGCTGGTGCGCACAATTAATAATAAATAATATAATGATAACAAAATATTGCAGTCCCGCTGTTTCAGAAGCGGACCCAATCGCATTCGTCGGAAACGGGATACTTTAATGTCATTGTAATCGAACTGCCAACACAGTATGTTGTATGTGGTTTTAAGGGATATTATACAGAGTGATTCGTCGCATGCTCACCCCCATTTTTTCTTTTGACAATACATTTTTTCAAAATATGCTGATTATTGGAATTTTCGAAACACCCTCAAGACCATCGTATTATTTTCGAATTCATGAGGTTTGTAGTGCTACTTAAGGACTGAGGAGTTTGCCGAGTATCTTGTGACGATACAAACTTTTGCGTTCTTTTTTTTGTGAATGAGAATTTTCTTTTTTCATTGTTAATTACTAAGAGTATATATTTTTTGAAAATGTCGATGACTTATATAATAAGATACGCCATCTTATTCAAAATTCGAATGAGTAGTTTTTTTTTTGTATTAGCTTCTAGTAATGACTATGACAGCTCAACAATTATATAAATAATAAGTATTATTAAAATCGACTCTAAAATAGTTTTTTAAGCAATCTCAAGAATTTGTAAACACAATGATCTTTACGTATATTTAAAAAATCTAAAAATCAGATTTTGAATAGCTCATTGAAGAAAAAATGGGGTGAGAATCTTTGGTGTGAATCACCCTGTATATTACAATATTATTGGTTTTTATTTTTCCCGAGTTTGTGGGACGACGCGACAATCAGACGCGTTAGTCATGATATTTAATGATATTGACACGGCGCTGGGTGGCAATGGAACGAGCATTATATTATAGTGATATAAAATGGTGTTTTTTAACAAGCCACGATCGAATTTCGACTGAACAACACAACATCGCCATGTACAAAACTTAATATATTGTAATAATGATAAAAGTAACAACCGTCTTGGCGTACCGTAGTCGGCGTCGGTTATAAGTTATACCGTGGACAATCTCCCACGCGCACCTAGGTATTATTATTATTATTATTACTATTACTTATTATAACTATGATAACAGTATATATGATATTGTTGCAAACAATTTCGAGACTTGTGCGAAGTCATGCCCACGTTCTGCAGTTCAATATCTTGTATAATATGTTATTAGGAGACGAGCGGTAACCTATAGTATATTCGGCGTAGGTACTCACATATACTGCAAGCTACGACGATGTTGAACCGGGTATTATATAAATATTACCAGGGAGGTCCTTAGAAGTTCTAAAGACGATCCAAAGCAATGTCGAAATTCTTGGGATTTTTTTTAGATTTTTGTTGAAAATATTGGCTCAAATTTGAATGGGTTTTCGCCTTTGAGTACAATATATTTGTTTTACACAGTTATTATGGTCTCCGATATAGACAATAGTATTATTATTATCACCCATATGATAATATCGATATGAATACATAATATTATATATAACATCGTCATATCGATATTTAACGATATCGTTACTGAAATAAAGCGAACAATTTCAAGACTCGTGCAAAGTTTTGCTAGCGTGATGTTATACATCTCACAGTTATATGTTATAACTTATAACCAAACATGTGATATCCTAGTGCGTACAGGATGCAATATAGTGCAGGCAACTACGGTTCAACGATATGGAAGTATAATAGAAAGCGGTTAAGGATGAAAAGTACACTCCAAAACGTTGTCGGGGTTCTTTTTTAGATTTATTGAAAATATTGGACCAAATTTGAAAGAATTTCCACCTTTGACGAGTACTCAAAATATATTTTGTATAGTCATGATTATCCGATAAGCAGAAATAAATTAAACAGGCAGTGTTTTTTACAGAGAATGATTAAACTTGTTTTTCTATCAATTTAAAGGTTTTAATATTGTTTTTTTATCATAATATAATATTCTCAGAAAATAGATTTTAATGTTTTTTTCATGTTTCCGTAAAATACTCTAGAACATTTTATAATAATATCGTTCTAATGAAAGTATTAAATATACATTTGACGTCAATTGAAATAGGTCAATTATTACGGAAATTAAATTTTTTATACAAATTATTATTATCCTTACGTCGTGTGCTGTTCTATTTTTCAATTATTCTCACCCGTCGGAGCAACCGTCACTTGGTGCTGTACGTATTTTAATACTTGCGCAAAGCTATAGTTGCAGACCACACAGGCTATCGTTTAACTTAGTATGTAGACTATTTTTCCGGACATTTAAATATTTTTGGCATATTATTTTATCATATTTCAGCGCACACCCCAAGCGTTTACACCATGTGCGCACTATACATATTTTAGCGTTTTTTAGTGCATCAACCATATACGTATGCTGATTGCATTGGCTTTTAGGAGGGCGTCTACATATAATATATTAATATACAATCCCCAAATTTATTACATTATTAGGGTTTTCGACCGCGCAACATCAGAGTAGCTACATAATATATATGTTACATATATTTCTCAGTTTATCCCTCAGAGGTTTCTATAATATGTAGGCTAATGCATTATACACCATATACAAGCTGACGCTATCTAGATGTGCTATGTACGAGTGATAGGAATTTAGGATTTCAGATTTGGATATCCAGATTTGAGATGGCGAGATATGTTATATATCTCTGTGTCTAATTAATTTATGCAATTATTCAATTTAATTTATTCCTACAACTTTCTTATTTTAACCTGTGTTTAAAATATATTCGGGTACATGTTGTAGAGTATACCAGTATAATGGTTCATATTATATTATAAACCTGTTTCGAAAATGAAAATAGTATATTATGAATTTTTAAAAGACAATATTTCCCCCCTCTTAATGCACAATCCGGGTGGTACGCATAGGTACTCACTGATTCTGGTGATGAGGTTGTTCTTCGACAGCTCCCTGAAAGTGCACCCCGGCTGCAGTGGAAAACCTCCGTTCGGGAAAAAGTCGGCGTGACCTAGGGCCACCGGAAATCCAAAAACTCCGCCGTCGGTATGTATCACATCCACGAACTCGGCGTCCGAAGGCGTCAGGTGTCCCATCTTGCCCGTCCACATGTACAGCGGAAAAGCCGGGTCGAGTCCTGCAATAAGTGATGTATTATAAAATCGAAACAGTGTAATATAATGTAAATAATATCAAACATCGGAATTGAGATTTTCATTTTCGGTACCTATCGAGATGATCGTTGAATATTAACTCGTCAATATGCAAATATATATATATATATATGCATTGTGATTGTCTAATCTCTTGTGACGATATAAAGGATGATTTTTCATATAAATCAAAAATAAATTTTTATTTGAAAAACCAAAGTTGGTGTCTACACAGAATACTCCTTAGATACTGTGAAAATCTAAGTATTCAAAAACATCGTCTATCATAAATTACGCTTCAAAATTCTAAAAAATAAAAATGGAGTGAGCATGCTTAAAGAAATCACTCTGTAATCTGCATAAATACATATTTTTAAATTTCACAGATTTGTTTAATTTTAATGTAGTTTTATTTACTTATAGGTTTACTGGTCTGGTGGGCACTACTACTCGTACAATATCACAAGTTAAATTGTTTTATACAATACATATTACTATGGTGGATTTCATTATACTATTCAATATTGGCAATAACAAAAAATCTCGACGAAAATAATAATATGGAAATAAGGAGTTCATAAAAAAAAATATATTTTTAAAATAAATGTATTTTTAAAACAGTACTCAACGATTCATCATTCCCGGATAACACGCCTCATTATATGAAGCAAGTCTTATATTAGTTCGTATTTTTAGAGGGTGTTTCTGGAATCCACTGCGTGACAAAATATATTATATTAAGTGCGAATAAATATAATAATATCCATTACTGTATTAAAATATAAAACCTCGCGCACACATTATTATGTAGACGACAAAATTACTGAGTAGATATATCGTATACATAAATGAATCAAACCGAAATAAATTCCAAATTGTGTGTAACAAAGTATATAATATTATGACCATCGATACTGAAGAACTCTCGAAATGTTTGCACATCATAATAATATTATATCATGTTCATGTAGGTACCTATATTTATTGCGTCTAATATATTACACAGAAATGTCGTATACAATTAATACTATTATAGAAACGAATAACGGTGAATCAGCAAAACGCACTCGTAGTATAATATCACTGTAGCCTGTAACTCAAAATAATTCACGTCCTATAACACCTGGCATAGTCGTATTCAACATTTTTTTACTCTCAATCCGTGTCGGACCATATGAGCAAAACAACAATTTTGAGCTTTATGACGAAGTCGTATTATGAGCTATAGTAGGTATAGAATAAATTGCATAGAATATAAGTATTCAAAAATTATAATTTCTAGCTTATACCTAGTGGCGTTGCTAAATAGAGGGATGTCTTTGGTGTATATTATATTATTTTCATACATAGTTCTATTTTATATTTGATATTAGTATTATTACTGCAGTGAAGATTGATTACTACAACCATTGAATGCTATTATTTATGTTGTAGCAACGTAGAGTGTGTAAACCCACACTTGAGAGGAGGGTGATGGGGTGAGCGATATTTAAACCTTTAAACCTTAAGTCGAAACACCTATATATAATATAGCATAATATATGCAATAGTTATGTCAAAAACTATTAGGCACCCTATTACTAAAATAAAAATAAATGAGTGAAGTATAATATAAGTAGTAAACAATATATATCATAAACTATTCTATGAAATAGAGTGTGCACAATCTCCGCTCAGAATCTTTTATCATTGGATTCAAATTTAATATACCCATCACAGTGAACTACTCAATGAGGGGTAAGTACACTCTATACCAACATAAAAGTAGAGGGAGTTCCCCTGGTTTTTTCTATGCAACTTAGTATGAAAATCAAATTTATTAAAACAAAATCGACGCGTGTACCTATTTAAAAATATGCTTATACACGTAAATAGAGGGATTCGTGAAAATGCTAAAACTTATGCTCGTGAGTTATTCGTACTATTCATATTATACGGGAAACATTTCATACTTGTATCGTAACATAATATTATATTATAAAATGTAGGTGTGTCACAGTGTGATCATATGATATCATATTTTCGTGTAAAACTATGACCTACTCGACTGATTCGTGCATTAAATCAAAACTTGGGTTATTTTCTTCTAAAGAGTCGATAAAAACGCATTTATATTTTATAGGATCGTCTAAATTCTCTTCCAAATGTACCGGTCAAATGTATACTTAAAACTTTATTTGGAAAGTGAGCATAATAATAATGTCGCGAACTGAAATTGAGTATACAATTATGATAGAGATAGAGTTCATTTTTAGAGTAAAATAATATATACATTAATTAATAATTTTTATACCAAGGCACCTTTTTGTTCGTCCGATGTAATGTTGTACGCATTTACAAAATAAGAGTGCCACTTCGCCTACAACTATGAATAATTAGTTCAATTTATGAGAACAATAACATAATAATAATATATTAAAATATTATCGTACGCGCACAGGTGTTAGTTTAACCCGGTCGAGACGATTTCGCCGTCGCCGCATCACCCGCGTTATTATAATATTACCTATTATTATTATTATTATTATTTATTATACACACGATGTAGGTTTTGTATACCATAAACGTGGTACAGGTATAAAATCTAGAGCGTTGTAAGGCGGCGGGTGTAGTACGCGTTACACATAATTCCCGGTCCTGCAGTGCATGTGTATATAATATGGGTAGGTCGCGAATATTATTCCTCTCGCGTAGCTCGCATAAAACCGTTTGTCGTTTACGTAAATCATTATTATAATAATAATAATAATAATAATATGTAATTATTATCATCACGCGTTTCTGCCCCGTTTTCGTGGGGGCGCACAAAATCTTCCGACTAAAAGCCGCTCCAATATAGTGTAGAAAACCGCCGCCCGTTTACCTACCCATGTACAATATCTTTAGACCGAGTGTGCGCTTTTTAATTATTCGCCTTTGAAACGTTACGTTTCGGGCCCGCCGTCTTTGTCTCTCGCCAACGTATTAATATGATATTTTGTAATAACCGAGTCACACGTGCACTCGTACGGCGCCGATTTTTCAGCACGACGCCGACGACGATTATGAATAATTACGATTATAATTAAAATTGTATAACACGACACGAGTGAGAAACGGAACAATATTAGGCGGGTATGTCGTATCGACAAATCGTCCGTATCACTGCCCAGTCAGAAAACAAAGTTTCTATCCGATATTGCATCCGGGTGAAGATTTTTTTTATAAGCGTTGTGTTTCAATTTTTTATAATCAAACGTATATAACGTGTGGAGGGCTTTAAACACTCTCTAGCTATATATTATGATATAATAATTATATATCATTCTTCGAGGTTATTAATATCATATCAAATACGAAATTGAACCATATTGTACGACAATAACATGCAGTTTTATGGGAATCTTTAACATATAATTTTTTTCGCATAAACACTACCGACTAGGGTTGTTTCAACTTAAACGCCCAAAACAACCCCCCGGCCATCACACGACACCGAATTTTATTTTTTTGCATCCGTCATTATGGGCAACCTACAGAAAGCTGATTTAAAACAAATCCTGATCGATTAGTCCCGACTAATGTGTAGTTGTCCATAACTTTCGTATTCATAAATGATCACAGATATAGACAATGAGCTAGACTGCTGTCTACTTACACATCGACAAGCAGGACGGGTGGCGCCACTTTTTAAACACACGGGTTGTGGGCTATGGTGTTTTATCAAGTAAGTCAAATGTTAAATTAGGTTTGTCGGACCATACAGTGCCCACAGAGAACACGACATTTGTTTGGCGTCCGCTGTTAATAGTAGTTAGCAATCTACTTTACTATCTCTATCCGTGTATATGCGTTGCATTTACGAATCATCTGACTACTTTTGTAGTAGACGCAATCGAAAGAATAATATCGTCTGATCGAATTGTGTAATAATATGCGATCGTAAATTGATATTATTATTGTTGTACTTTTCGTGTTTGCAAGTAGGTAGGTACGTTACGGAAACACTTTTCCCATCGAAACTTTGTTCATTTGCATTTTATTACAATACCAGAGTTGGCAAAGTTTGCGTCGTGTCACCTATATACTTTTATACGCGTATACCATCGTGCAGTTAATTGCCAATATTAATTTTGAACAGGTTTATAGATGCGCTGGAAGTTTACGATATTGATTGATTGCTGATTATCGACATTCTGAATATAATTTTTTTCCTTGTAGGTACACTATAAAGCTTAAAAGTTAAAACATTGGCTTTTTATTCCATTGATAATTGTCCGTGTATTTTTAAAAATAATGAACTCTGTTATTATTTCGAAGGTGAACTCAGTGATATAATTAAAGTGTAATAATATTATGATACTTTTATGTCGATAATCATACACTGAATAGGTAATGAATTGATGTACAAATTATTATTATGACATAATGTTCGTAAAATATTGACGTTTGACATTGATAATAAAATATACTACAGTTTTATTGTATTTTTATTACTATTTATTATCTGTTACCATAAAATATGTCATTTTCAAACAACAATAATATTTAAACTATAAAATACGTCATAAAAGTTGACATTTAATATTTGAACATACTTAATATCGATTGTTAAAAAAAAAAAATCATAAAATCTAAATAAACGTAATAAACACAATAATATTATGTAGGTACCTATTTAATTATTTTATTTCTTGTATTCATTTATTGTAAATTATGTATTTGCACTATTTGGAGGCAATTTAATGCTTGAAATTATAGTTTAAACATTAGCGGTGTTCTAAATGACTTATGATTGACTACCGAAAACATCAGATTACGTTTAAGCATTGCCATTAAATATTGAGAAAATATGTAAAATATCCAATAAATTCAATGGCGTAATCGTGATCAATTATGTGTCAAAATATAAAATGTGTACCTATTGGTCATAATAAAATAATATGTAACATTGTGTTGCTATATAGCGCACATACAATAATATTAGCCAATGTGTATGAAAAATATTTAAATAATTATTATGAAGACGTGTAATAGTAATAGTTTCCTAAAAAGCAATAAGTATATTTAAATATTACGATTAGTTCATTTTTAAAAAATTATGCTTTACATTTTAAAAGCGTTGGTAATTTGATTTTGATTTTAGTTTTAAATAAATTTGAATAAATTTGAAAGCTTTGTAGGGTCATTCACCAGAATTGTTTATTTTATGCGACACGATTAATTTTATTTCCTGTTTCCGAGAATAAACAATATTCCGAATAGTTAATCATCCCGTTTTTAATTAGAGGACACGCCACAATCATAAATACCACTGAGTTTATTCATATTATTCATATTACATAATTAAGTCTGATAGAAAACTATAATACTATTATTCTTTAATAAAAAATCTTATAAGGTATCTGATTCAATATTATACATCCATATTATATTATATTGTTATAAGTAAATTAAATACCCATAGAGTACCTACGTCTTAGCTCTATAAAATATTGAAACACATTTTTTATTATTAAAATAATAAAATTAGTTAAAAATACAGTTTTAAAAGATAAACTAGTAACTTTTAGGTACCAAGTCAAGAATCTATTATGTTCCTAGCGGCAGGTTTAATTTAATTATTTTTTAATTTAAAGCAGCCTAATATTTTGTGAGAAGATATTTTATAAATACTGTAGTTAATATTCGTATTCATATTTACAATACGTCTTGTACAATATAATTTTGCAATAACAATATACAGGAATTCATACAGATTTACACCAACAATTATTGTGTTCACGAGGATACGAAGTTTATTAAGGTAATGTTTAATAAATGTAGGCAAACTGCACAACTATAAGTATTACTGACCTGTGATCCTCGGAAGTTTTCCGATTTTAAGATTCTTGCCAGTGAACCCAGCTATTTCAGCGCCCAGACTAAATCCAATTAAATGTATTTTGGACAGATAGAATCTTCTCGACACTAAATATTCGATGAACTTGGCCAAGTATTTTGCGGCTATACGCGTATTGAGCACTGCGTGACTATACCATGGAAAAGCGCACAAAGGACTCCAATCGACTATTATAATGTTCACTCCTCCTCGATGTAAATACGCTGCAAAAAACATTTATACCGTTTTTTCAATCGCTTAATATGAAACTCGTCCGTCTCCGCGACAACTATTCATAATTTTTTATATTTTTTTTATCAAATAATACCTTTTTTAATGGTCTCCGCACCCTTGGAGTTTCCCTGCTCCGTAAACCCGTGAACATAGATGACGGTGGTCAAATTTTTCATCATATTGGCTCCGCGCAGGGAAACATCGTCGCCGATATATATGCGCCTCGGACGAAAAGGGTTGTTCCTGGACAACATCATTTTTGTTTCCGATTATTATTATTACTATTATTATTTTTTATAGTGACATATAACATAATATATAATAATAGCAACAATAATAATAACATAACAGTAATAATACAGACACACGCATATATGTATACGTAAGCGTACACATATAACATATTATATATATATATATAACAACATACACACACAAACACACGCACACACACACACACACCTCGAATATGAAAAAAATGCGATGTCCTCTTTTTCGTTTATTGGGCAACAACCTTCGCATCGACCCCTGGGCATCATCGTAGCGGAAAATGGATTTTTACCTGAACGATAAAATTGTGGTTTCACAGTTTGCTCTACATCATTCAAAAGTCGAACTCACCCCAAAACAACGTGAAGGTCATGCATGCCATAATGCCTAGGGCCACCATGATTAATTGGCATCACAGAACATCGATATTATCACAATAATGGAACGGAAAAAAAAAATTATATTTACATATAGGTATGTCGCACGCAATTTGTTATAAGACGTGTGTGTTTAACGCGAGAATAAAAAATTAACATCTACCACCGAATACGCTTTAGCTGAATGGGAAACATTACTAAACGTTTCGTTGCTCGCAGGGCTTCGTTTATGTGTTTTTTTTTATCTCCCCGCCAGCTCTTCTACACCCAAGGTCAAAGCTAATGGAAATTCGCAAATAACAACAATGGCAAATTCTTCTGAAATTTAAATGCATTTTGTTTATTCGGATTTGGTTTTACATAACAGTTGGTAGGTAGGTGCCTATCAACACGTTCAGCTGAAAATTAATTGCAAATAATTGATACATATTTTTATTATTATTGTTGTTAAGATAAAAATAAAACCCAACGATCGTATTAATATACTATAATGCTTAACGTTTAAATTGTGTTTTGTACAGTTACTCATACGAAATTATATAATATGTTATATTATGACATACAAACATAATATTAATATTGTCTATCAGGTGCACGTGGATACGAATTCGCATTGTGATCGTATTTTTTAATTATTATATTGTCGTAAGCCTGGTACCTACTTTGTTGCGTTCGCGACAGGGCGAACGATTATGGGTAATATAAATTAATAATAATAATAATAATAATATATTATCGTCCTTGGCACGACGCGAAAATATTTTATTCACCGATACGAAAACCATGACCACAAAATGTAATGTCGCGTTCCAGTCACCCAAATACGAAAAAACAAAACAATTTCGCCGATACCGTACAGTATTATTGTTGTCTCTTTGATACGGGAAACGCATTAAAACGCATCGCACACGAGACGACGAGTGCACTCGTTGTGGAAAATAAAATAACATAAATATCCGACGAAAAGAAAAACAAAACGTAGGTACGGACGGGACGTGTTTTCGATAGGTAAATACATAAAACAATTAATGTGTGCACACGCGGACAACGATTACGGTAATAATAATAATAAATAATATTAAAAAAAACAATAATGATAATGATATACTTTTCGGGAGAGAACATCTCAGCGGCCGTGTAACCCGCGTACTACGATAGCCGTCCAATATTGTAAAACGTTTCGCCGATCGACTACCGCGATAAACACTAGTCGATATAGACCTCGTGTCTTGCCTACACCAACTATAATGTTATGTCATATTAAATTGAGATATTGTTATATAACATAATACTAAAAAAACAAAATTATGAAAAATTATAAAACACTATAATATCGTCTGATAGACATTCCGTCGGTTCTTGCTCTATATAATAACCTACGTATTTACCACTATAACAGATAAACCTCGTAAGATATGATATTATTATGTGCACATTACACATGTTATATTATAACGACGGCAGCCGTGTGATATGAAAAAATTGCTAGTTTTCAGCGTTTTTCGCACGTCCTTGTGCAGTAGAAAACGGGGCCAATATTCCGTCGGCGGCGGCGGCGGCGGCGGCGGCGTAGAAGTGGGCGGAAAAAATAATATTAAAATAATAATCAAAAAAAAAACACTGACCAAATACGTACACTATTACAGACAACGCGTCGCCGCCGATTTACGACAGTTCATTATCGTTTAACACGGTAAAATATATAATTGTATTATAATATCGCTTCCGATCGAATATAAATATATAGGTACCTACGTGTGTCGAGGCAATTAATTTGATACGGCCGACGAGCTCGCTCCAGCGGTTTCGACACTCCATGACAGTATATATGATATATTATGTTTGTGTTGACCGCTGCGATAACTATAATAATGTTTTATAGGCGCGATTTATGTAACGTACGTAAATATGAACATTTTTTTTTTATAATGTTTCATATTGACTTCCGACCGAATCGATGTATGTATCATATACCGGGTGATCCATTTTTTATTTATTAATTTACGCTCGTTTTCACAAAAACTATAAACGTTTTTGAAAAAAATATTTATTACATTATTTTACGGCGTCAAAAAACGACATGTGCACAGCTGTCGTTGTTTACTCCTTCTGAATGACAACATACATTTTTGATTCCACATTTCAAAGCAAAATATTGTTTGGAGTGCCTACTTTGATATATATATGTATATATATATAAATATTGAATTTTGGAACAGTAGTATACATGGGTACGTGGGGTACTACTCAGCTCACTTAAACTTTAAATATGGACTGCAACAAATAAACTGCTCGTCTAAAATTTGAATTTTTCAAATCGAAATGCATCGAATAATATTCCGCTTCGGATTATGGAATTAAAATATTAGTTGTCATTCAAAAGAGTAAAGACATAAAAAGTAGTAAAAACAATAATTTTTTCCAAACATTTTGGTGTGTAATTGTCAGTGTCTTGAGTTAAATGGATCACCCCGTATTAAACCTGCCTAGAGCAGGCAGGTATACTCGGAAATCTACGGTTTTAATAAGAAAATTGTTCATATTAGAAAGCGAAAGCACCAAGCCCATAAAATGATATTTATAGAACAGATGCGTGTGATGTAAAAATAATTTTATGTACCTCAGACGTTATAACATCGCGTTTGTTTATTAATCGTCATAGTGTCATATCAAAATTTAATTGGGTCACTCGTTCCACAGCCTGACTGTTAGATAAATTATATAGATAATAATATTTACCTTTTTATCTTATATACAGCTAAAAAATAATTAAAAATATCTTTTTATCATTCTGTGTTTGGATGAAATGGATATCTGAGATTTATTTTCTAGATAATTTTTTGTGACAAGACTTTCATTTTTGCGGTTCGTCGCTTAAATCGCAGACTTATTTGATTTTATGTTCTTTTAGTTCTTTTATGTATACTTATAACAGTTGGTTTTACTATAATGATTTCGTTATATTATATTGTTCATTCTCTGCAAGCACCGATGGGTAATCGTATTCAAAACGCCCACATCATATTATTTACGAGTATATAAGCATTTAAACTTAAATATTTATTGGGTATTATATTCATTGTAGTAATGCTGTATATGCGAGTTTAAATTACCCGTTTTTTTTTTAGAGTCTAATGTATTATTAAAATATTATTATCTAGATAAAATTCCAATGAATTATTATCTGTTATCTGAACTGGATATTCTTTTTTGGATATCTCTGAACAACTACACTAGAGAATGTAAGGCAGTTCGCAAATCGATTTGGTCAAAAAATTCGCGAAGTTTTCATTCTCGTGTGCCGTGGACGATAGTTTGTCGACGACGACAATAATAAAATATACCTAATTTTCTCGTGACGTTAATCACCGCTTCTTAGCGTGCAGGGCTTTAAAGTTTATTTGCTCAGATCGAAATACACGGACTCGTAGGTCAAATGCAATGCACGGGGTGCAATAATAATATGCAGAACTGCAGTCAACAGATGAGATAACTAATAATGTCATTATATCGTTACTATAATAATATACTATTGTTATTATTATAATCGAGACACGCAAATACCTGTAGTCTGTACCTATGCACCTGCACCGCCCGCCAACGCAGCTCGACAACAATAATACTTAAAATAGTACGAGCAATTATCGTTGAATTCGAAAACCGCGAGCTTAAGATAAAATACGGAACATGGCCGCACTCTTCTGGTCGGGTTAAAACTGGCACTTATTTTGTGGTTGCTGTATCCAAAAGCAGTACAATTTTAAGTTAAAAATGCTAATGCCTACTTGAAAACGTATGTATTATTATTTTTAAATGTAAAATAAATTATTTATTACAATTATGTGTCTTGAGTACAAGACATTTTTGTCAGCATTACTCGTCACAGTAATTACATTAGAATTCGCTATACATCTTTTTTACATTTGACAATGACATCTTCATCTTACTTGTGAATACAAGTCATTTTTTCATTTCGAGTGGTATGAATAACACAATTATTTAAAACTAAAAGTAATGCTCCTCTCAAAACTCGGTAAAAGTTCTAGACCTTTGGCATCTTCTGGTCTGTGTAATAAAAACAGTGGCGGTATTTTGCTACTTACGCAATTAGAATAATTAGACGAAAAAACGTGCGGTTTTTAGATGCACCAAATATAACTACCGTTATTGTACCGTCGTTCGCAAATCGATTTGAATAATAAATATGTTTGCAGAAAAAAAATATTTAAAATAATATATTTTTACTGTATAATAATCGTTGTTTTCATTATAAAAATACTTCCGTTTCACAGTCTCTTCCGACTAGTGCTTGTGTTATATTGTCGTATAAAGTGATCGGATGTCGGTCGATTCGACGGCCGCCGTCGTCGTAATTCGCGTATACATGCTATTATTAAATTGTTTTGTTTGTTTCATATAGTAGAGCCACTTGTTAGTTGCCGACGATCCGTTTACATTTCCATTTTACTTTTGTTTTTGCAGGACAAACTGTTGAACAAACTAGACGAGAAAGAACAAGACGAAGCAAAAACGCCGGAAGAAGAGGTGGGTTCCAGACTTATTTGCTCTAATAATAATAATATTATGTACACCCAAACCCTATCATAATCATTAAACATATACATACAAGGTGATTCATTTAACGCCAGACACTCTTATTCTTAATGGAAACATTAACGTTTTTGATAATGTTTTTTTGAGCGTAATCTTAAGTCCTTATTCAATGAAGAACATTTTCGGAAAACAATCATGCTTATACTATTTTTGTAAATCGAAATACTCTAAACAATTTTCTACTTCTAAATAAGTAGTTAAAAAATGCATGTTATCATTAAAAAGATTACACAATTAAAAAATCATAACGATAAAAATAGTGAAACGTTTTGTTTTTTAACTACTTAAAACTGTGTAAAAATAAAATAACGTTAACTGGTTTTGAAATAGTGAGTGCCTTGTGTGATAATATATCACTCAGTATATAATCGTGTACGCATAGTAAGTACGCCGAGAAAATCTATACAGCGAAAACCCAAAGTAAATACGTTTTCCAATAAACGTTAAACGTCTGTTATTGTAGTCGACAGTCGTACGAAATATTGTAGAAAAAATAAAATACAGTCCGTGCACACATCAATATGCATCAAAATAATAACAACAGCAAACGATTATTATTATTACTCATAAGTCATAGGTGGGTAGGTAGGTAGGTAGGTACATCAATTTATTAGCGTGTTTTTTTTTTATATTTTCACAACCGCCCAAAATTCATCAATTGCTCGGTAAACTGTGTTTTCATAAACCGCACATAAAACATGTTTTTCGACTTTTATTGACATGTCCGCCAAAATTGAACATTCACATGTATACATCGAATGTATACATAATATACAATATTTATTTACCAGGATAAAAAAATATTGTGTCATCGTTTATTTTTGTTTACCCTTATTCGCCACACAAACAACGTTGAGTCATTATAATATCGAAATCGCTGTTTAGTTTTTTTATATTGTTATTATTGGGGTATTAGGTGCCCACTATTTAATTGCCAGCAAATAAATATTCGATTTGAAACATACATTTAACTATTTAAGCCCAGCTCTATTTAACAGTGCATTTCGTTCTCACAAAAAAAAAAAATGTAAAACACAGGTACTCATACATTATGTTATGCGATTGTTATTAACTTTAATTTCACTATTATTAACGACGTTAAAAATTATTGTCTGTGTAATTTCATTTTGACTTGTTTAAACACACTAACGTGTTACAAAATAAAAATACTGATCTCAAATGTACAACAAACATGAATTGTTTGTCAACAAGTAGTTTCAAAATGTTTTTAGTGCCTTTTTTTATTTATGCTTAATTATTGTTGATAAATAATTTTTTTTAAACTATCCTAAGCTAAACGAACCATAGAACAAATGGAATGTATAATTTGATCAGTCGATTTACATTTCAGAGATTCATATTTACATATTTCTCGTAAATTTCAAATCATAATTAGGTAAGAGTAGACAAAATATTGAGCTTAAAGACTAGAAACTAAAAAAAGTAATTTTGTAGTCATTCGCTGAGTAATGTATAACAGAAATAATATAAGGCAGGTACCTAATTAAAATGTTTTATAAAATATATTCCGCTATAAATGTATGGCACAATAAACTGTTAAACGAAAATAATAAGAATCAAAAAAATAAGTACATTCGATGAATCAAAATTAAGTTTGGTAGGCATACTAATTATATGTAAAAAAAACATTAATTTAATGAGCTTATAATGTAATGCGATGTAGATTTTTACGATTTTTTTCGAGAAACCGTTAGAGATCGCTGAACTCACATTTTAACGAAAGGTGAAAACTTTATAAGAGCTTTCGCACAGTGCGGACGGTTTCTCGAAAGTAGATTCCGAATATAAATTGGCTGTAATTAAATAAATAGTGGAAAAAAAAAGTTTCGGGTAATGGTAACATATTTTGTTCATATACCGTCTCTTTGTTCCGATCCTTTAGTGTTGCGCCGACACGAGGGTTTCCCTCTTGGCCCTTGTCTTGTTCGCATTGAACGAACGAAATCACGAACTTCCTACGATAGTGAACAGTTCAGTGTAACACGTTTCGCGTGATTTCGATTAAATAACGTAATATACCTTATTTAGCTATGAATATTTATATATTATTTTGTCTCGTGCGTATATATCTCTGAACAATAATTATTATTCTGAGAACATCGTCCAATATCTATAATACACAACCAATTAAAACTATAAACAAATTAATTTGTTCGATCCGTGTATAAATACCAGCAAGAATTTGATCGATTCTGATAATACTAGACGTCGTTTTTAGTTCAATCACAAAATATATTGATAAAAACAATTAATTTACCCAAGGCTATAGTACCTATAGGTACGGTAGACAAGTGATTTTCATTAAAGTTTAAAAAAAAAATACAATACGAAGATACGTAGTACATATGGTATATTATAAACTTATATTCCGTAATAAAAACAAACAAAAAATAATTTAACTGTCAAATGTCAATAGCTATAATAATATTTTATATTATATTTTGTTCATAGTTTTTTTGATCATTTTTTTTTTTTTTTGATAAACGTGGATGGTGGCCCAGCGACTATAGGCTGCACTTCATACTGAAATATTCATGATTATTGATTACTTAATGAAAATAAGACATGAATCATGACTTATTTTTATATTCACCGTATGCGTTGCGTTATCTGTGATTCATTCGGTATAGTTAAATGAAATAGAATATTTATATGATAATGTACGAAGTAAAAATGTAAAACGAGAGGCTATAGTAGCTGTTGTAATTTTTATTTGGCCTGGTTAGTTTGGTAAGGTCCATTTAGTTGGCTGTAGTTGAAAATATTAAGATATTATTACTGTTAAGATATGTAGATAACTATAATAGGTAAAGCTGGTTTAATTATATGTTAAGAAAAAAAAATGTCTTAGGTTTATTTAAATTTTATCCGACACCGACATAATAATAAAGACAATGAAAAAAACCTCGTAACTTAAGATTATTAACCACACAGAATCTTATATTTTAAGGTAAATTACATAAAAAATACACGCAGACTGTTGAATATTTTAAAATTTAAATTCAGTTAGCTACAGGTTGTAATTTCTAGTCATTCATTTAAAAGTCAACAAATAATTGGTGATTATTTAACTATTTTTTAAATTCCGACTTCATTCTGACGAAACATTTTTTTAATGTTTTTTTCGCATGTATCCGTCCTTTTCTTAATAAAGAAATCATTTTTACTCACGTGATAAGCAGTAATTTGAGATTGGAACCGTATTTTTGGCTTGTCATTTTTTTTTTCAAACAAGTAACCAAATAACTCATCAAGATACTAGCTCGAGTGCTCGACCTCGACGTAATATAGTCTGACAACTTCCAGCACGAGATAATATTGATTATTCCCCAAGGCATATCTATTAGTTTTGGTTCTACACAATTTTAAAATAAAGAAAACAACAATGATTCTACCTATGTATACTACATAACACAAGTTACAAAGAAAAATGTCTTTTGCCATTAGACATATATACAGGGTGGTTCTTTTCATAGTAAACAATCATCATAGTTTTTTTTAAACATAATTTTACATAGGTAAATAATTAAATACAAAATTTTTGAAAAAATATGTTTTTATACTTTTTACTATTTTGTATGGTTTTTACTTTTTTTGAATCACGATGTTAACATGCATAATTATTGATTTCAATATTTATGTACGAAAATCGTATTTTTCAAAGTAGTTAATTAGTAGGTAAGTATTTACAGTTTGGATGAACGGAGTGGAGTGGCATAATGTTGGTACCCAGAACTTATTAGCTACTTATAGTACAGCAACATAGGTACCTACCTATACTACCTACGTAAACTCACTCGCTTGAAATACGATGTTTGAACGTATAATTTCTAAAATGTTGGTTCAAAACACGAATTTCAAAAAGAAATAACCACAAAAAGAGTAAAATACATATGATATGATTTCCAAAAATATGTGATTTTATATGATGACTTCAAATTATGTAAAAAAACGTATTTCAAAAACCTGGTTAATTTTTGAAATGAAAAGTGCTTGTTGCTAAAACGATCACCCAGTATAGACAAACATAATATTAATATACAACTGAGTATTGAGGATCCCTGTAGGGGACGATTTAAAATTCCACACACGGAGCCTTTTACATGAAGTAGTTGTTGGATGGAATCTTCTATGAGCTGTATGGCATATGTATGTATATTATTATAACCATCATACGTTGTAGTACTTACATTAAGTCTCTAATGTATTGATATTCTTATGCACATATAGGTACATATAGTATACCTTATATACCTGGTATGTAATATCAGCTGTACTATATTAATTATATAAATCATTACATAATACCTATGATTTCCCAAGTTTGGAATCTCTCACTCGACAACTGAAATTTAAGACGATTAGGTGATTACGAGCAAACAGATTGTCGTACATTGTACCTATTATTATTATTTATTTATCGATGTACATTTAGGAAAATAAAATATATCATATACCTACCTACGTAGTTAAGTAATTATTAAATAGACACTAGTATCTACAATACATTTTACTAGTTTTTCAAATAACAGTAAATACGTAGCCACTCTATTTACTTGCTCAATATTCAGAGCAGTATAGAAACCATTAAGTAGACGCTCATCCAAATTACAGAGCAAATTTTGTATTATTATATTACATGGGTAGGTTAGGTACATTATGATACGAACGTGTATTACTTAAGGTGTTGAATAAATATTAAAAGTGTATGTTTTTTTGGATTATTCGGATTTTGTAAAATTATCATAATATTAAACGTGAAAGTATACGAAAATAAAATACTGTCTACTGACATTACCTATTACATTACTCGCTAATGTTTTATTAACAAAAATTACTGTTGATATATATTTAACATGAACTCCTGGTTCACGTCTGATGGCAGCTATTGTCACGAGCTCATGAAATTAAATACTATGCACAAACTTTTCATTAATTTGTATACGTAATTCGAATTTAGGTTCAATGAATTTGTGCGAGTACCTCCAACAATGTAATATTGTAATAACTGACTATTTGGATTTAATTATTAATATGATTATCTTGTAATAATATTACGGTAAAATTCATAAACCGAGAGTCCCCCAAACGCGTAGGTACCTATTTGAAAACGTTTACGACGAAGAAACTACAAATTATTATTGTACATTATAATATAATAATATTATGCCATACATATTGTGTACACCGTGTATAAAATTATGCAGGCATACTGACAAACCATCAACTGAAGCAGGCTGTAGTCTGTATATTTAAAAAAAAAAGCCGATTGATATTGTAAATTACACGACAAATAGTAGTTATAACATTTTTATATATTTTGTATTACAAAAATACATACCAACGTATGTATCGATAGTACCTACCCATTTAGGTGAGGGAGTGCAGGTGTCCTTGCTTGCCATAAATTTGCAATGCAGGTTATGATTGGGTATTATCATCGATTAAATATAAATTTAGTGTACTTATCAATGGTATTACCTATACTACCTATTCGTAAAGGTATGTGCGAGTATAAAATATCAGTGTAGAATGCAGAATCTATTTTATCCTCCAATCGTGAAATATACAAATAATATCATTAAATAATCAGTCATTGTTAGGAATATTTGATTATGCTACATAATAGATTATGTACTCGGCGTAAAATTTTAATGGAGGTACTGACAAACCATCAGCAGCAGCTGTAGTCAGTAAATGTCTTGAAAGTTGATCGATATTATAGACAGTAGTTATGGGATCAAATTTTCATTTATTTATGTATTTCGGAAACACATACCCATCGAGTGCATTCAGGTGTGTGGGCGTGTAGGTGTTCTTGCATACCATTAATTAGGTACACAATATCACGGTGTACCTGTGAACTTTCTGCTTGTTTGCAGGCGATGTGCGAAAATGAAATATCAGCGTAGCAGAAAAATATAATGTAGAATTTATTTTATCCTCCAATCATAAAATATAAAAATAATATCGTTACACGACATTATTATAATATTATACTATGTTATACGCATAACATTGTGTTTAGTACTTGTTAGTGCAGTATACAATTATGGAGATACTGACGAACCATCATAAGCTGCGGCACTGTTATTGTATATAGTCTGTGAATTTCTTCAAAGTCCATTTACAAATTACACGATAAATAGCGGGTTATAGATACACATTTTCATCTATTTATGCGTTACGGAAATACATACCAATCGAGTGCATTCAGGTGTGTGGGCGTGTACAGGTGTTCTTGAATACCACAAATTACAATATAGGTACGTACCTACAATAACTACCTATATTATGCAGGCCATGTATGAATATAAAATAGCAGTGTAGCGGAAAAATAGAACGCAGAGCTTATTTTATTCTCCACTCATAAATACATTCATGTATAATGTATACGGTCGGAAAAGTCGTTTGAATGAAAAAAAAAAAAAAAATGACTCTCAAGTGTTTCGGGGTCGTTGATCCGCGGGGATCTTTGCGTTACGTGACCGGCCCGATCCTGGAGATTTTCCGGCTCTGCGGCGTGGACGATTTTGCGATTCAACATTCATTTTCATTAAATATTATAATATTCCACAGTATAAACAAACAATATCATATTGCGACCAGCACTGCGCCGTATTCGAGTGCAACACTACAGTAACGTAAATTTTTTATAAAATTTTCACATAGCACTAATGGAATAAGCGAGCACCTAACACTTAGCATAATAAAATATGCGCAAGGGGTTCGCATAGGTATGTGTAGTCCATCGCGAGCATGCGTGATGGACGAAATGTCATCGTTTTTGAGATTTTAAAGAGATATGAGTGTAGGTAATGTAGGTACTGTATTATAATATTATATGACAGGCATTTTATTAACACGATAACAATCCTGCCAAGCAATTTTACAAATTATATTTTTGATTAATACTACAACACAGACATAATATAGGTAGGTAATAATATAATACAGAAAAAATATATTAAAACGAACTTATGAATACACGTCATGCCTGTTGTACTGAAGGAATTTTTCCCTGATTTTTTTGGGTTGTAACAAAATGTAATGTCGCCATTTTCTTTAACACACATATATTTATTTTAAAATGCCATCATCGATTGCGAATGGAAATAATATAGCTCGTGTTATCGTTTTAAATTAGTGTGTTCTTGTCGCATCATGACATAAATCGTTGACGTGTAATATAAAAATATGTCAAACTTACCATTAAGGAAACGCATCAATATTTTCAATATTACATTAACAAAATATATACTTCATAAGATGCCTCTTTAACGTTCAAAAAATAATGTCACTGAACACATGAAGTGCGTAGTATGTGTAGGTTTTAATATATTTCCATACTCGTATATGCATGTGTTCTAATAATATTGTATTATTATATAGCACTGTTGCGCACCTGCTCGCCCGCCATTAAACCATTGTTCACGGTGTCCTGAAAGCATTATAGTTTACCTTTACACTATATGCGCTTACATTCGCATGGAAAAATCGATGACTCGGGTCACTAGGACTCCAAACCCTTAGGAAGCAATTCATGAAAAATATAACGCACTAAGTGTTTCATTATCATTTATACGCGGTGGCATTATGTGCCTACACCATAGTGTAGGCAACCTAACCTAACCTAACCTAACCATAGCCTACTTTGGAAATTGTTGCCGTAATTCGTTGTCCCTACACAAAAGAAACGCGGGGCGAATGGCCAAATGCCAAGACGTTTATTGACCAAATAATTAAATTGTGCGCTTGACATTTAACACGGTGCGGGCGGACGGTAGAAATATATATTATATACATGCGCCGCCGACGGTAAGAAATCGAATCGATATCGCGATTATTAATTTTAGCGATAAACGCTAGCGTTTTAATTGTCTATAATAACATTATCATATTATTTGCGTCGAGATAAACGAATAGTCACTGAAACGCGCAACACAAAATAACGCACCCGACGTGGCGTGCCTAATAAAAATGCGTATACGTAATACAATATACAAAGATGCAACATCATTAAACAATATACTTAACTCCAATATGACCTTTGTAATATATAATATTATGAAGCCGGAACGATGCAGAAAACAACGTGTAAGACTTAATCAATAAAGTTTCATACCGTATAGGTACCAACAGCACATATCCAATACAACTGTCTACTTACTCATATAGGTAGGTATAATAGCTGGTACTTACATGTACTATTATTATGCACGAACACAACAAAGAATGATAATGCCTTATGTGACGTGTGGTTTGAAATACACAGAATGCATCATAATATGTTTGATCGAAGTCAAATAAATTGCTGCGGTATATTTCGCGAGTATATAATATAGAACAGGTAGTATAGGTAGGTACTTACTGTAATATTTTTCTGTCAACATTTTGATTCTTTTTTTTTTACGAGCAACATGAAACGATAAAATACTGTTGAATAAATAATGATAATAATCTAATTTTCAAGAGTATTTGTGTGACTTTAACATTGCTTATAAATTGAATGTACCGATATTAGGAAATAAATGCCACGCGTCCCGAAAAACGCATAAATATTTATGGTTATTTTAGATTCTGAGCGGAGCGATGAATGTTGTACTGGTTTTACGATGATGTGTACGTATTTACTTTGTTTTTGTGTGTGTCTGAAGACACGCTTTACAGAAGAAAAATGCTGTATAACCTTCTACTCCATTCGATGCGCGGTCGTATCTGGTAACAAATTGATAGCATTTTCTAGATACACAGTATAATTTTCAAAATAGTTTGTCTCTTTTAAAATATTTGTATACATTGGAAATGTTCAATTTTTATTGTTTTTTTCATAACACATTTTAAAAAGTCGAAAAAATTATACTCAGCTAAAAAGTTTGAAAATGTGTTGCAAGGTATCCCGTACATTTTTATAACAAGAAATAGAAAAAAGAAAGTCAAACTAATATCCACGTATTTTTTCATGAGCGTTAGAATTTTGACGAACACAATCAAAATTGCGAGAAAATTTACTAATTGGGTAGTAGTTCAAAATGCAAAACTTATTTAATTTTAAAACCGAAGAAGGGGAAAAGAGATACCTAGCTCATAAGTTTCATATATTAGAATTTAAAAAAAAAAGAATTGAGCATAAAGTCACATTATTTTTTTATGGGCGTTTGAAGTTCAATTTTTGACGACATTTGATATTCAACCGTATAATAACAATTTATCTGGTCAAATGATTTTTATTATTTTGTTATTATTCAAAAAATAGTCATCGTAGAAACTTTAAGTACTCCACTATTACTTAAATTATCTTTTTATATATACACAATGACATTTTCAAAATATATAATAGACTAATGTTAAGCTATATATTTTATATTTTATAGTCATTTGAAAATTTAAAATTCTAATTTTTTTTTTGCTTTATTGTAGATGCATAAGTCATGTTGATAAAGAATGTTATGCTCGATCAAAAAATTGAAAAGCTCTCTCATGAGTTGTCCTTTTAGCAACCTAAAAATATCGAAAACACATTGATCTTTTTACTAGAAAATTAGAAAAATAAATTACTTTCACCAATATAACTAATATACTTAAGTACAATAAAATGTCCTGAGAAATTGGACCGAGAGATCGTCTCCGAATGGTTTTTCGTGTACAATAACTTATCGTTGAATTCAAATAATAATTTAACACTTATAATATTACAGCGGTGATCTACTAAATGACGAGGACTACAGAGAAGTAAACCTACTAAACTGCGGCTGAGTGACTTCCTCGGGGTTTTTTTTCAGATTTTTCGGTATTTGCAAAATTGGTAAATTGACTGATTGTCTTTGGCTATACTTTCATCAAACAAATAATAATATTTTACTTAACTTTTTTGGATGGAAAATAATTTCGCCGTCTGAATGCTGTATTATAATATGAATCATTTCTACTCGGTAGATGTTCGGGAAAACCGAAAAGTTCGGAGAAACATAACTTAATTCAAATTATTATATTATGTTTATCTTAAAACTAAATTAATGATGACTGCGTGAAACTTTGAGTTTGAATGATTTGATTTAAAACGTTGTTCGTAATAACTAATGAGGCGATTTAAATACCGAGTCGTTAACACTAAACTTACGTACAAGAAAAAAAAAAGTCTGTTGGTAATTATTATTAACGATACGATAAAATAAACAGTATAGATTTTCGACCGGTCGTGTAAACAATTGGGGTTATATAAAGGAATAAAGCCACTTTTGTCCGAGTATACAAACAATCATTTATTATACTTAATGAGCTTCGTGCACGTTGTTAAGCGAATTATCAATAATGCAAGAAACTCGTTTCCAGTTATCTATATGGCTATAATATTATACTATCCTATTTTATCGTCGAAAAACCTACAAACACACATCATATTCGCCAGGACGGAAATTCAATAATAATAATATTATGTCCATTGTTCAGTTTACATAGAAACAAGGACATCACTATTGTAGCTATAATATAATGTGATATTAAATCAATGTTTATTGATACATAAATAATTTTTTTTATAAGTTAATCAGGACGCTACTCGTGCATTTGTTGTCTCCGTCTTACACACGTACGACATATAGAACATTTTCGTTAACTAGTTTCAATAGTGTGCTGTTAGTTTTGAATTGACCTATTACCAAAGTCTTAGACGATGACATTATCTATATTATGCTAAAGCGTAGGTGGATTTTTGTATATTTTAATTTTCAAGCGAGATATGAGCATTTTTGATTTGTGTTATTTCACATAGGTACTCGTATCTCGCTTGAAAATGAAAATATCGAAAATCCGCCGACGCTTAAGCATAGATAATGTTCTTAGGTATCTAAAAGTTTGATAACACTTAAATTCACTCTAATATCAAAACTAACAGCACACTATGCAAACTAGTGAACGAAAATTTCCTATGTCGTAAGTTGGTAAGACGGAGACAACAAACGCGTGGGTAGCATCCTCTTAAAATAAAAATATACCCTTTAGTATTATAATATTATACTCATATACTGTAGATACCTACACATTTTATCTATTATCATAATAATATGATTTTAATGTATAATATAGTATCAAAAATTATTTCTTGTCGTGAAATTAGATTCATCCGATACTACATATTTATAGATTATATTGTTTTTTTTTTAATTTTAAAAAAAAAAAAAAAAAAAAAAAAAATAAAAAAAAAAAATAAATATATTAAATATTGAAGAGTAATTACCCAATACAATATATTATGTGTCTCGTGCATAACAAATATAACCACACTGCGTTCATTTGCAAACGATTTAAATGTTATTTATTTTAATGTACCATACAGGTAATGAAAACAAGGATATTCACTGCAAACTTCAGTATTATTCTAATAAGCAATTTTATTTTTATTTTGGATTCATTATATTAAAACATATTTGTTTAAAGTTTTAAAGAGTGTATTCATGTCAGATAAATATTGACATATTATATAGGTACAGATAAGTATATTAAAATGTATTACATCTAACTTTAGTGTGCATTATACATTTATACATATTATATTTACGAAATATTATACCAGCGAATAGATTTTTAGTGATTGCGTGAAACAAGAAAAATATATCGTTTTACGATATTGTGTGGTTTTTCGTATTGTTTTTATAGTTTTTTTTTGGGAGACCATTTCATATGTACCACTGGAATCACTGCATACATTTGGTAACCTACTGTAATATAACGAAATTTGGAGGTTTTTCAAATAGAAAACCTTACAGAGTAGAGTCTTGGTATAAAAAATAAAAACGATTTGGAACTGCAGTATAGCCATATAAATGTTGAATTTCTTCAAACATTTTCGATGGCCGAAAAATGAAATCTCCTAATAAATATTCTCCTCGATGTTTTATTTTCCAGCCTATATTAAGGTGCCATTCATTCCACCAGTGGTGTATTTGTAGAAAAAAATATAAACAAACATATTTTAATTATATAAATGGTTAACTAAACGGGTGTCCATATAAAAGATAAAGTTATTCCAATAGGTAGAAATTATTAAAAAAATAATCATTGATTTGAATTAACTATGAAAGTACAATATAGTAAAAAAAAAAATGTATTAGATTGATATTGTTCTATTATTTATGAATTATTATTACTCTTAAAATAATATTGAAAAAAAAAGCAAAATAAACAATTTTGTAGACATCTGGAACCGATGCAATACAAACGTCTAAAGCGTAGGTTGAAATTATTCAAACTCATATTTTATACTATTTGCAAAATGTATATATTATGTATACTTTCTACTTAAACCTAATATTATTTATTTTTTCCGTAATATCTATTACGCAAACGCAAATCCCATTTATATTTAGGATAATATTTACCATTTGGATTATTATTGTTTTTCCAATGTTTCGACTTTCAATATAAGAGAGTAGATGCATCTTAGCGCTTTGTTTATGCAGATAACTCGGATATTATAAATATAAAGGCAACTGTTTTGTTCGTCAATACAATTTAATTTTCAAAAAATCTGAAAAAATATTCGCCAGTCGTTAAACAACAATATAAAATCATATGATGCCTAAAAATGAAACTCATTATTTATAATTAAGATTCAATAACAACAATGGCGTGATGTCGAGCAGAGAACGTGTTCTTCGTTCTGAAATTCGTAGGTATACAATGTATAGACACAGAGTTTAGAGAAAATGTAATTTTTTAAAAGGTACACGTGCCGTCAGTTTTGTCGAAACTTTAATGTCGTGCAAAATCGCGTGTTTAATTTCCCGAGCAATAATTATAGTGATTACGCCCGAGTAATCTCCACGTGCCGTCACTGGTGTTACACCTGTGTATTGCGCGATGTATCGAAAAAGCCGTACTTCATTAATAATATGAACAATAATAATTATCGTTATTATTTTAAGCATGTATCAAAACTTCGTGCCTGTGCAGTGCGGGACATAATATTAATATGCGATAGGCAATATTTCGTGTTCGCTCGTCAATATTGTTATGGATTTTTCAATCGATCTGTACCTAGGTATATTATACAGCTGGTATATACCGCCGACTTCCGTTCGGCACCTGCACTGTGCACACATCGAGATTTTCGATTTATTTTTCGTTTTTCTTTCAATTGGTGTGGGTATGATACAATTTCGATTTTCAGGTAAACTAGTTTGATAACTAAGTCATATAAATTATGTAATACAATATTAATCATAAGTTGTTAATACAGCGTGAAACACTGGTTGAAACCAATATTGTTTTAACCGGTTTTGGTTTGGGTTTTCCAGAAAATTTTTTTTTAGGTTTTGGATTTTTAAACGCGCGTTTCTGCTACCGATTTCGGTTACCATCGAGTGGAATTATGAAAATATGAAAACAACAAGGTCACAATATGATTTTAAAAAAAAAAAACGATTTTCAATATGCCAAGGTGGGTTGAAAACTCGAGTACTGGGAAATCCCGTTTATTTATAGACGGGCGCCGTAACGCGTGACAGTGTTCTTCAACCGACGCAAAAAAAGTTACTGAAAAGTAAACAGTGTTTGTGTAATAATAATAATAATAATAATAATAATATGGTAAATAGACGTGTTGCTCGCCGAGCTTATTTCGAAGAAAAAAATACCGCCACGGGGGTTCGGTCGAATTTCCCGCCGGAAAACCGGGCGTGGGCGTTGCGACATTATTTCATCGTAATCTCAATATAAATATAATAATAAAATATTATAATATAAGCAGAGGACGGTACGTCCTGAACGAGAGACGGCCGTCGGCGCACTGTTCCCGGAAGTGGGCGACCGAACTGCGTCATACCGGGTAAATGGTGTGACGGCCGGCTACCGGATTTGTGGTTCATTCGAATCATGTCATTACTAATATTATGATAATCTGACCGCATGTGACGCGGCACGACAGCGACACTTTGGGTATAGACATTTAGATATTAAGACATAATATTTTATGGTTTGGTAATAATCATAATAATACTAGTATGACGTATATTGTACCGAGTGTTATGATCGAGGGCTGTGAGGAGTGTAAGGACTAAGGATTGTAAGGAGTTAAAGGCTTGCAACGACCGTACATCGTAGTTGTTTATACTTTAATACGTCTTTCTAATAATGATAGTAATAATAATATATTACAGGGGAAGGTACTCTATCGAATCTCCGGTGTAGGAAAAAAACGGAATCCAATTTTTGTTCTTCCGTTCTCGTCTCGTCGGATTTCTCACCGTTTTTCCATTTCGCATTCCTAAACTGAAATTCTTTTCAAAACCAAATCGCAACCGTTTTCCTGTTATTTGCATATAAAGTTGTGATAGCAATTTTAGAAGCCTATTGAGAAATATATTAAATTACAAGTGTAATCTGCCCGTCGAATTTTCATTCCACCATAATGATATGCAACTGCTTATCCAATTTTAGCACCTATACTAACAAAATATTGTCCACCATTTGCATACACAAATGCTTTTCGGGACGTGGAAGTAAAAGTATGAACTGCCAATATTATAAAAAAAAAATATTGGCCATCGTCCTTCCATAATAGCATGTACAGAAGGTGATTTTTTTAGGTAAACACTCCAATACGTATCGAGTCGAGTATGATGAAGCATAAATGTTTATGGAAATATTATTTTTTTTCGTAATTTGAAACAATGAGCAATATTTTAACTTTTTTTTACCATACATTTTTAATATCATACTCCAAAGCAGAATATATTTTTAAAAGTAAACACTTTTCATCTCAAAATGTATATAACATTATGACCATTTTTGGAAATATTTTGAGTTATAAGTATTTAAAATTTATATATGAGCAATATTTTGTGGAGAGCCACTTTACTAAACTTCAAACACTTAAAGCTAGAAATATTTCCAAAGACGTTCATACTTTTCGGGACACAATGAGTGTTTACTTTCAAAGTAATCACCTGTATATAATACCTATGTGTACCCATTATCCTAAATTTAAATTCCTAACAGGCATAGCGAACGGGAAAGACTTTTCGAGCCACAACTAATGTGAACATTGCTAGTTAAAAAGCCATACAACAACTAAACAAAAATATTGAATCATAATAATTGTGCTACTTAAAATTATATAATCGCCCACTGTAAATATTGATCAAACTACGTTTCGTTTTGTCTTAATAGGGTTATTCGGAATTTTGTAAGTTTGTCGATAAATCGTATTGAAATCGAAGGAAAACTTGCAGCGGATAAGATTAAAAAATATACATATTTAATATACAATATTCTAAAAAACAGTGGGCACGTTTTTACCGTTTACACTATCCGCTTGCAACTCCGCTGTTATACGCTAGATACCTCTAATGTATTTTATCGGTACATTCATAATGTATAATGTACACTAATACACTGTTTATAAATAAATTAGCTATTATGAATATAATGGGTGGGGGAGTACAAAAATATGTCATATACTTATCGCTCGCGTGCTCGTCTCGATATAATAATAATATTATGTAGCTACCTATACTAATGTATACCTACGGATTCGTTTTTTGCGTTAAGTAAATGTAAATTGAAAAAAAAAAATATTGCGATATCACGATTCACGGTTGTGTGTATAATAATGTTTTTATCTTCGAAAGAATTTGATGTTTATCCAGACATTATAATGTAAAAAAATGAAAATATCTCTAACGGCTTTAATTAAAAACACGATACAGTCGGCAGTGTACACAAATGTTAGTTCCGCCATCGCACATTTTATGGCTGGATTCCGGTACGCAAAAAACGAGTGAATATTCCCTCGGCGAATCGCTGACTCTCCTCTTCTATGACTAAAATATAAACAATGAAAAATGTTTTGGAAATTAAACTATTAAAATATAAGATCGTACATCGTGTAATTACCTGTCTCCAGTATTGTTCTGTGTTCTATTCGCAGCGTTCTCCGAATTTTTTTAATGGACGGAGGTAGAAAAATGATTGGTACATTAGCCATAGGGCTGGAGCCCTCGTGCGTCAACCTCCCCCTCCCTCCCACCACAATAAAGATAAAAAATACATTTTATCTCAATAAATATTTTTTTTTTACCATACCGCTTTTACTATTTCAATTGAAATTTATAAAATTATATAGATTGTTGGCATCAAGAACTTATTTGGGGTCGATAACTGAATAATAACTTTACCTTGGGTGATCAACACTGTTAACCTTGAGATGGTACCAAAAATTATTTGTTTTCTAATATTATATGAAACATAATGTCACATTAGTAAATTTGCTACTTATGTAAGTCATTGGGTTTCTTTTATAAATATTAAATTATATCATAATAATAGGTTTTTAGTGTCTTCGTGTATGAAAATAATTAAATAATCATTGTTAAAATTGAATGACTATACATTGATTAAATATAAAGAGTAGAATATATTAAGTAACTATGAAAAAATAATATAAAAAATTGTGTTGTATCAAGTATTAAAATATCGAATATTAGTTGAAAAATAATTAAGAGTTAAGAATAAGTATGTAATTAAATATTTCATAATAATTATTTTAGTATGTTGACGGTTCAAATTAATTCTTGGTAAAATTAAACAACTTAAACCATGGAAGTAATATTATGAAACAAGTTAAGCTTATAAAATATTTAATATAATAAGTCTAATATTTTATATTATGAACTGAAATTTTCAATAATAAACACTGTCGTCATAACGCTACAACTATAACAGACTACCTACATCAACATTTCAAATATTATAATCTATCATAGAAGATTTGTGTATCATTTAACTTATAAAAACTTAATGAGAATTTATTATTCAAGATTACAAATTACTATTTTTTAAGCTAAAATATAGTATATTACGTGCATACATAAAAAAAAAAATACTACTACAGCCGTAGTTCGTTTTCTTCCAATTAAAGCAGCTAATTATTAACCTATAGTCGATTAAAAAATTTTAAACCATTGCTGTGAGTAAATCACGTCCATGTCGAGTCGTCAGATCTGCAAATTGCCATTTATTAGCAGTACGAAATCACGTTAGGAATTTAAAATTGAATCCTTAATGTATCGCGAGAATTCCAACTATGTCAGTATTCCCATATAATTTAATTGGACGAGAAATTGTTTGCAAAACTTGATGCTTTTAGTTTCCCACTACCTTGCCTATACCTAATCTATAAACGCATATGTATATATATATATATATTTGTGTAATAAACTAAAATATACGCACCCGCATAAATTGCCTAGCTCGAGTAAAGGCGTTAAAAATGCAATGATGAAAAAATGCTGTTTCGAAACGCGTTTTACGGAGATAAGACGGCTGCAAAGGAAGCGAAACGATTTCAAATGCTTATAATAAATTAGAAATATGTTGAGTAATAATGAAACACAGCGCTTAGGTGTACTTTTAAACCTGTACGTCATAATATTGTTATATATTATAATATTTCTATAAAGAAGCGCGAACGATTAACATAAAATATTATATGCGTAAAAACATAACAATATTTTTTTTTTTATGCTCTCATCGTTTCGCTCTCACGAAACGATAAAAACAAATGGGTAATATAATATAAAAATAAATAGATATAATGCGATGGTGGGTAAGTACACTGCGAGCGTACATTCAAAATATTCGAACGGATGAATTTTACAAAACAATATATTTTTCTAAATCGAATACATATATATATCTCTGTACATATTCTGCGCACGTGCACGCCAAATATTTTAGGTTACAACGATACCGTCTGTGGGCTACATTCATTGTGTGTGTGTGTGTGTGTGTGTGTGTGTGTGTGTGTGTGTGGAAAAGTGAAAAAGGTAAAAAAAAGTCACAAAACAGTAACACTATATTATTGGGTCTGATTAAATGTATTGTATCTATACACAGTCCGTCGGAGAATACAATAATAATTACACTGACGTTATAGTGATATACAGATGGAATGGAGCGATGGACGTGAGAGTCTTGTTATTTTAATCGAATTTCAAGACACATATATATTATTACACCAAGTGCACTTAAGTGTAAACAAATAATTAACAGTAAAACATTTTATAGGTGACCCACTTTACCAATATTTAACAGTGTGCCTGCGTATCGAAAATCGTATCGAATATCGTAAATTGAAAATTAACGCTTTGTGTGCTCTAGTTATTTTATTGGAGGGAAAGGGGGAGGGGGTGGTGTGTGTGTGTGTGTGTGTGTGTGTGTGTGTGTTCTTTAATTGACGAGATCGACAGTCGATGGTAACAATATTATTATCATATTATAATTGACATCGGACTATCGGAGGTAGGTACATAAATGTTAGGTATTACCACTGACGGTACCATAATAATATAATGACCTACTGTGACCCACTGCGGTATAGTAACATAAATACACGGGTCAGGTTGTTGTTTTCAAATTTCCGCATTTGATTTAGTGTCGTGGCTGGCGAGAATCCCGAAAAACCCAGCAGTTCGGTTCATTAACGCCGTCGAACCATTAATATACAGTCAGACCGAATAACGTGCACCAAACCCACCGCAGTAAAACCACCCCATTAAACGCCACGAATTTTATTTCTGCACACCCCGAAACCCAACACTGGCAAATCCCGGATTTTCCGCAATTAGGAGGAGGGCAAAATTTAACGTCCGGTCAGCAGTTCCCGCAGCGTGCTGATGTGGGCTGCAGTGGGGTATTAAAATACAGTTTAGAAATCCGATTAGTGAGTTGGTGTGATTAGTGATAATGTTATAATGCGCTGTATTGTAAAAAAAAATAAATATACGATATTTTGTCGAACACTGAAATCGCACTCTGAATTTTTAAAAACAGATTTATTTAAGCTACATGGGTACACTCAATTTTTTACAGAGAAATCTGATATAAGACCCGACTAATAATTGAAGTGTTCAATTTAAAATCTAAATAATATTGCAGTGTGAAATTTTGTACTACCCAAAAAGCTGTGCGTTTTGATAAATTGAAAAACTGCACGTTCATAATATATTTGGAATCATGTACTTTTATTGTTTTAATTTTAAATAATTTGTCGTAATTGAGTGTAACCACATTGTTTTTAAGTCATAATCACAATATTATTGAAAATAGATTCTGTTGTAGGTTGCAGTTGTTTTTTTTTTAAACTTTTTTTATGCTACTTCCATGCACGTTATTTTGTTAATTAACTACCCAAGGCTGTTCAAGTTTAGAACGTTAATTAACGACTTTAATTAAAATAACTGAACTAAATCTATTTAAATGGTGTCCTTTTTGATTACACGACCGTCATACGCATGTTGATCACGGACAATTATGTGTTCATCTACAATAATAGTAAATATAATTTATAGACGGACTCTCGATAATTCCGTTATTTTTTGAAGTCATTTTATTCAATGGAAATTACTGCGACATAACCAATACGTAACATATAATTTTGTTCATCAATAACACTGATAATTAAATACAATTAACGTTATTGCATTATTAACATGCAGTTGCACATACCTATTGTGTAATTTTGAATACAAATGTACTGTCCTAAAATAAAATACAATTGTTTGATAAGTATAATGAGTCAGTTCCACGAAAAAATATATCAATTGTAATATGTTAATAATCATAAGTTTATATAAGCATGATGGTCAATAATTTTGTAATGTAAGCAAAATATGAGTATTATACTTTGCATTACATGATATTCGGTATATTATATTATTCGATTAATTATTCAATAAAATACATGTACCTACTAGGTACTCCATGATATTACTTTTTCAACAATGTTTTTTCGATTATGTACCAAAACCATTTTTTAAGTCCATACATTTTTTTGCCCAAGCCTTGGTAGTTAAATAGTAAAAATAAAAAATAAAAAATGATTAATTTTGAACAAATCGCCGTTCAGCTCACTGACATGAATGTGATCAGGCAGTTTACCATTTAAATTTAATATCTTTTATAGATTTATTAAACCGCCCGTTGGGTTTGTTAGAATATTGTTCTTACCTGTAATAGAAACATAAAATCAATAAAAGTTTACAAAACTCTAAATTAAAAGATAAAAAATACATTTTAATACTATTAATAGTTATCATATAATGAGTGAAATTTTAAGTCAATATTGGGAATGACGTATTGTACTCCGTAACGGCAGTATGCACCTGTTTTGCCTATACATTACGCCGTTTGAAACGTTGAATATTGTTTCAATTTTAAATTCTCAGCGGCTCGATGAATGTGTATGATTTTACCTCGTAATAGTTGGACTGTATGAATATTTTATTGAGTTTTAAATATTGTTTACATAATGAATATCTAACCGCTTCTTGGTTCAGAATCCCAGTACCAATAGGTATATTAATACAATAATGACGACCAAAGGCGATCAAGTTAGTGAAAACAATTAACTTGAGTTAGTTTAATTAAGTCAAAGTTAAGTCATAAGTTGAATATGAAGACAAATATTGACTTGACGTCATGACTTATTTCGTACAGTTTTTGGGTTGTACAATTTTCGAATATTTTCCAAAGATTAACCAAATATTTAAGATTAAACACAAAGCCACCGTCATAGTTTTAGGTATAAAAATTAAAAATGTTTAACAACTCAAAACTCCGGTTATCCCATTAAACATGTACGTGATGGAAACATTACCCACACTATAAATGGCGGAAAACCTCGTTGGTAACAATTGGTCGGCCATCTTGTTGTCATTTACATATAATAATAAATCTGCGAATATACTGCGGTTGAATCGTGTCGGGCTATCCGGAAAATAATGACACGCGCGTTGAAATCCCCGAGTCCGACCTGTCCAATTTTTAACGACCATTACCATACATATGGTAACATTGGCACATATAAATCATAACAATATTGTTTGAACGGTTTGTTGTCGCAGTGCGTGATATGCGTCAACTCAAAGGCGACGATGCAGACTTGGCCGTGCGGTCACCGGGTGGTGTGCCGCAAGTGTCTGGTGCGCACCATCCAGATAGCCGTTTCACGGCGTTCGTTGCCGTTGCGGTGCGTGGTGTGCCGCGCCCGAGTGTTGCGCCTCAAGAGATCGTCGGACCCGCGGGCCGCGTCCACGGTGGCCACGGCGGCGGCGGCGGCGGCGGCGTCGGACAGCGGCCGCGAAGGGGCCACCACGACTGGCCGGTCGCACAGCTTGCCGACAAAACTGCGGCGGCACGCGACCGCCGCCGTGGCCGTCCGGTCGCGGTCGGTGGGCACCAGCAAGGCGAGCGCCGTGCGACGGACGACCAGCGGCGGCGCCAATAGTGGCGGCGGACGGCGACACAACTTTGCCGGTTGGGCCGACGCGTTCGCCACCGACGACGACGACGACGACGACGACGACGAAGACTACGACGACGGCGGTGGCGTTGGAGGTGGTGGCGGTCACGACCAACTGCACTCGACTTCCGTTAAATACAGGTACTAAAATAATTGGTATGGTCTTCTATGGCTTTGTGACCACACGAGGACAAAATAAAAAAAAACAAAAAACAAAAAACACTTGTCGATTGCATCATAATTATTAAGACACAAGCGCCAATGGAATACAAATAAAACACTTGTCATTAGAGCCATATTTAGTAGGACACAAGCGCCAAAGGTATAAAAAATATATATTTGTGGCCACAACTATAGTAGGTAGGACATAATCGCGAAAGATATATAAAAAGGAATGTCATACGCACCAATATTGGCATATTTATACTTTCCAAAATCTTGAGATTCATCATTTTGTGGTAGAACCTCACGCCCAATATTTGTTATCAGCTGATGCCTGATGTACCTACTAAGATTTCAAGTTGAAAGGATTGAATATTTTACTTTTAATTGTTTTTATGTGGATTTAAACTGTATTATTTAATTTAAATCTGTGTTGTTTATTGGAATTAGAAGCTGCAATAATACGTTTGGGTCGTTACTAAACAGTTTTATGTTTGTGAGCGTTTCAATTTGCCTTTTTATTTTCTACTACAAATCAAATTTCTTACATTTTTGATTTCATTATTTAAATGAAAAAAAGAAAATGAAAACAATCATTTTAATATCCATTTCTTTAACTTTTTTAGAGAATTTAAAACGAAAAGAAAATTAAAATTATAGGGCAAGTCCCGATATCAACTTGTCACATCAAAGTCACAAATTTAAATACATTTTTAGAATAAGTACTTATCACTTGCCTATATAAACCAGTATAGTACACATTCAAAATTAGTCTGTTATAATATCGTGTACGAAATATTGGGCGAGAGTGTTCTGAACTCATATATTATACGCTAATGTTGATGTACTCGTCACACCGACCAACCTAACCTAATACGAATAAAACGCACAAATTCCAATTCACGACTCCAATGACTCACCCCTATTCCGTCTACCAACCCCGAAACCGAGGCATTGATTTAACGAAAAAGTCCACGTTTAGAAGCTTATTACGATGTATAGATAGTTAAAAGTAAAATAATATGTTCGATTGTCCTAATTTCAGCAAACCTTAGTATTGATACGGAGTATACGACCTGCAAGCGATTGCAATTTGTTTACATTTAAATAATATTTTTCGCTTCAGTGACTTCGGTGTCATCGAACCGATTTGGCGCTTCGTTTACTATACCACGTGGTTACCCTATTATAGTAATGATGTTTCTCTAATGGCTGGATCACACTATACGTCATAGTCATATATTATGGGGTACAATTGTTAATTTTGAGACCAACCGTTGTTGGTCGTATCTGTACAGATATCTGAAAGCGAATATATCATATTATAACATTATGAGAGACCATCATTCTCTAATAGGGTTTAAAAAAACTATTGCAACACTTTTATTATTCGTTTTGCGAGACCACTTAATAACTTAACCGTACTACTATATGATATGCTTTGTCGATAATTGTCACGATGACGTCCTAGTAAATCATATTTTATTATCGAAAACATTATAACGTTATGATTTCGTTCCGCGGAATAACTCTCAGTGTACATAATATATAGGTGCGGGTATAATATTAATTGCTATGCATAAATCGGGTGGTTGCTTTTGTTTTTGCGGCGACCCGGAGCCGAGCGTTATTAAATTGTTTTGTTTTTCGCACCCAAGTCCCCGGGGGCAAATGTCCAGATCCGGTCGCCGGTCGCTGATTTTATTTCATCCGATTTCTACGAAAATCCGTTATATTTCAACCGAATGGCCCCGAGAACACTGGTCCACTATTTTAATACATGACGTGCGTGGGTGGGTCACAAAATATAATTATAGATCGCGTGCGGGCTGGCGGGCGCAGGTCCACCCACGCACGTGAACCCGCAGCCGCGCCGCCGTTTGATCTACGGAGGAGTCTAATAATAATTACTCCGTGGATTGATCTCACGATCACGATCCATGTCTGCTGCAGCAGTGCGAGTTAATGAGCTATTCCCCGTCGACTTTTGCAGCCGAGTGAAACGACACACCCCGCGACTGGTCAGTTGTTCGTGTTATCGATACCGATACCACTAAAGCGGTTACCGTTAAGTTGAACCATTTCAACTCCGCCGACGAGTGCCGTAAATTTGTTTCCACGCAGGTGACTTTATAGATCGGTCGCTATATTTTACTCCCTTAAAATTATAGGACCGGTTAAACGAAAATTAAAAACTCTAGACATCTTGTACAGAGTCCAGCCGATTATACGTTGGGAAAAAATCGGATACTTCCGATTACCCCCTCAACAATTATTACCTCTCCTAAACTGTATCCAACTGCAAAATAATATAATCATTCATCAGCAGTTGACGAGAATACCAATTTGATATTCATAAACAACGAATCATTATTCTCTTATTCTTTTGACTTAATAAAGGTTGATATTATTCTCAAACAAAAATATATAATATCTTCATACCCACCGATTTAATTTAATAAACTTCCATGCGGTTACAGCGTTCATCTCAACATACCTCGTGTAAAACGATAACCGTGAGTCCAGTGGCGTGGCGAAGTAGATTTTTTGGGGCAACCGCCCCTAGTACAACCCAGGGGTGGGTGGGTGCTTATGTTAGTGGGTGATATCTAAGGGTAAATAATATATTAATTTACCTTTATGACATTTGTCATTCAACTGCAGTATACTATTCTAGAATTCTTATTTACTATTATTATTATTATTATAATTATTTAGAATTGGTTAATAATAAAAATAAAAATAATAACTTTTTTAGAGGTTTGTAATAAAATTATGGTGGGGGGGGGGATATACAAATCTGTGAGACGTGGGTGGGTACCAAAAAATGTATTCGCCCCTACTATAAAATCTTGTCCGTGACTAATATCAAACATACCATAATAATATACCAAATTTAGATTACTAAAACCACGAAACACAGCGTTATACGTGACACGGTGATAGTGGAGTAGCGCTTTTGTGCTGCACTGCAGGGGTTGGCGATTATATTATATTATACATTAATACTATAGTTTCTAAGGAGGTCCAAACGTCTTTAAAAAACATTTTCTAGTAGAAAAAAAATTGCAAAAAAGTCTTGCTAAGTCGATTGGCGTTTATTTTTCGTATTAAAAACTCAATTTACAATGCCGAAATACCTATAGCATAAGTATACGATACGATTATATTATTTAAGTACGGTTTCTGCCCCCCCCCCTTCTATAAAAAAAACCAAAAAACCGCAAATGCTATTTTTGCCTATGCTCATATTGTGTTTTTTTTATTTTTGCAGCAAACTGGAATCAATGGCGGACCGGACGAGACACGACAATCAATCGAAAAACGGTCTGCAGAGGATACTCGGTAAATTCAAATTCTGGCGGTTTTTACGCTTTAAAAACAACAAACCATAATTTGATCGCAGGACATCAGACGATTGATATTATTATTATTTTTTGCGGGTAGGTATTATTATTATTATATATAGTTACGACCACGTAGAGCGCACTGTGTTTACTAAAATCGACGGGGTGTTTGTAACCGGTGGTAACCGGAGACTTATATTATACTATAAATATTTTATCATGTACATACCTACATAATATTATTAAAGCATTTGATTTTTAATAACCTCTATCGTATTTTTTTCCCCAGTAAGGAAATCTCAACGGCCGACGACGGCGAGCTCATAATATTATAATAATATTATTATCATAATCAAAATAATGTGACAAACAACATCCGGTTACATATCTTTTCCACATAGCAACAATATATAATATTATACAGTACATTTTAATTTTAATATAAATAATAACATCGTAATAAGTAGTAAGTATTAATGAGCTCGCGTAGTTTGGTCTCTCGATAGGTACATCAGTTAAACTTTCCTGAAACAAACAGAACATAAATAAACATGGAGTGTGAATTAAATTATTTATTCAAATATTCATGACGCCGAAAAGCGCAGTGTACAACATAAAATAACACGAATGTTAAAAATATTTCATTTGACCCATTGAATAATAGGACCCTTAAACACGGTTACATATTTTAAACGTTCATTATTATTATTATTATTATTATTATTATTACTGTCATAGTGTTAACAAAAATAAAACTATATTTAATGTGTAATATTTTGTAGTGTGTTTGTATACTTAAGGCTTCCACTTTTTTAAACCCCATTTCTGTGATTTATATTTGTATATGTGTAATGTGTATGTAGCATAACAATACATAGCAGATCTTGTATCTAAACTTTAGATTTAAGGATGTATTTATTCATTCACGAATTAAGTCTGATAATGTTTGTTTTCTTTGTTAGTCAAACGACCAATTTTATAAACATAAATAAATAAAAAATTAGACGTAAAACTATTGTAATAGAGCCTATTGTAATATTATATTATAACCTATTTTATGTACATTATATAATAACATTTTCATTCAAATAAATCTCTTAGTGTTTTATATTTTGGTGTGAAGTGTTTCATTATGTTATAATAATATACGTATTGTGTTATGTTGGTTTCTCGAAAACCGTACCTACTGTCGGAGTAGATGATGAGAAAAAAGCGATTTTATTCGATACCTACGACACTATTATTGTACTACGAAGTACGAATGAAACAGAAATAGCTAAAAAAAACTAATAACTTTTAGTTCGTATCGATATTTTGTTTTTTCTCTCGTTTTACATACACGTATAACTAACAACAGTCATATTATAATACAATTACATCTGATTGAAAAGTTTGTTACAAATAAAGTCAGCCGTTTATTACGCAGTTACCGTCTGCCAGTTGTTTCTGTTGCATCCTACCTATATACAATATGCTATAACAACTATTAACTATATCAACAATTATCGATCGACAATATATCAACGCTCTCCCGCTCGTTCGGCGCTCTCTCGACGGCTATAATAATCGGACTACTAAACGGTGCACTAACACGATGGTAATAATATTATAATTTATAATATCCTACACACCATGCGCAGGATCCCGCAGGATGAGTTGGAGAGAACTATGGTCGTTAAACTACAGGTACGTATATTGACGTACGATTTAAGCTTTACCTGTGCTCTTGTTTTGTCACCGCGCAAAGCGGATATCGTTTACTGCAAATAATATTGTATAATGCGACGTGCCTTTATAATACATGCGCGGGCTTATAGAACCAAGAGTGACTGGCTCGATTTTATTGGAAAATCTGTTTTTATACATGTCATCATAATATTATAATATGTCGTATGGGGATTAGCCCGATTAGTCCGATTAGCCAGAATTAGCTATCGACACGCTCTTTGATTCGAGCTCAAGAACACTTAGACGTCGTGTTATTTAAATAACTATATACCAAGAGAAGCTCTAAGAGTATATGTAGTTAAAAATGAACACACGATTTACAAACCCGTGATTTTTAACGGTAATCTACGGTTGTATTGAAATTAAAAGTCCCGGATTTTTCGATGTCCTTTAATAATGGGAATGCATAGTAACACATATTATCATATATTATATTAATACCGTGTCATCGGTGCCCCATACGATATGCATAAAATTATTAACACGCTGCACAAATCCAATACATATTTTAAATGTTTAAACCATATTTTTTTGTTTAACGTCGACTTTCGCTAATACAGGACTTAATCACAACGTTTACGATATTGTTGTTTGGATCCGACAACCGTTAAAAGTGCATTCATTGCGAATGAAGATACCATAGTAATAATAATAATAATAATAACTTTTCAGTTTAAAGTCTCAGTTGTCGCTGTCCCGAAAAATATAATTTTATGTTTCTAGACAGCGCCTCCCTTTGGTGCTGAGCACGTGCGATATATGCGCTCGTATGCAGTATACTTTCATAATAATTTATACTCGATAGTGTATATTATTATATATGCGTTCGTACGCACACACTTCATGATATTTACGCTGCTACGTCATGGATATAATATATAGGTGGAAGGTATAAAAATGTAAAATATGAGTAGACGTATAGGTCAATTAAGCTATGAATACATTTTTAACATCGCGCAGAGTCTAAAATATATTGCGGTCCTCAGAACGCGTAGCCGCGTAGGTATACCTACTTCTTATATCATACATTTATTAAAATGTTATTATAATAACAATATATTATATTATATTATACGTAATATCGCGTACCCGTATGTGCATAGTATTATATACATCGCTGCCAGTTTTATATTATACGGCGACTATAGCTATAATACGATTGCTCTGCAGGTCTATTATATACGTGTACGCGTGCGCGTGTACAAAACCGCGTGTCTGAGAGGATCTGCTATTTTTTTACCCAGTAAACTTTAAACTATATTATCATCATAATATATTCGTGTACAGTAATTCATTGTAATATAATATAATATTAAAATCGCAGACGGTTTTGGGCGAAGGGTGTAGCGGCCGTATACCACGCGCGTACGTGTTGTATCGCGGTCCTATCGACTTAAACGCTCCCTCCCTCCCTCTCCGCTCTTCGTCTGCACACTCGATGTGCCGATATACGCCGATACACATACTGCGTGTGTTTGGGTGTGTGTGTGTGTGTGTGTGTGTGTGTGTGTGTGTGTGTGTGTGCGTGCGTACATCGAGACTTATTCGCAGTAAAATTTCTGGTCGGCGAAACGACCGAAAATAGGTCTGATTATAATAAAACGAGTATGTATGTGACGTGTCGGGACGACCTGCGACCCCGTCCCGTCGACCCTCGATCCGAGCACGTGTATAATAGTGGCGGCCCGCAATAACCGCCAGCACCGTTCGATAGAAAACCGAGTGAGTATAAAATATAAAATTCACTGGGCCCGTCGCGGGTCGACTCACTCACCTCTGGTGTTGGCCGGCCGGCACGTTTCGTATCGCCTCCAGAAATTGGTGTTATCGATGGCCGAACAGTCTTCGCGGCCGTTGAAGTGAATCCTCGCGTAATCGTCGCAATCCGTCACGCCGTCTTTGTTGCAGTCCTGTGGTAAGAAAATGAAAAAAAAATTGATGAAAAAAAAGAAACCAGCCACCCGCCTACGATTACGGCGCGACCATATTATACGAAAAAAAAAAAAAAAAACAAGGAAATCGATGGCGATCTCATTATACAGGTACAACATTATAGGACACAGGTATATTTTACGATATTATGTGCTCTCGGATAAATCGAAAAAAAATATGTGGGTATTATTTTTTTCCCTGCAGCCGAAAGCGCTTATATATTGCAGTGATCGATACCCCGTTTGAGTACACCTGCACAGCGGTGAATGACGCAAGTCGTTGTAGACCGTATCGTCCGGTTGCAACAATATTATTGGGCCTCGACATTCGCAAGCGCTACAATATAATATATTATGCACAAACAAAGTCTAAAATATGCAATCAAAAAAGTTGAATGTTATGCAAAAAGGTTTTTTTTCGGAATATTCTAAAAAAAAAAAGTATACAATCAATATATTCATTATTATTTGCTGAAATCATTGTATGGTTTTAATGCAGGTGCATTACTATACATTGAAAATTGTTTGATTAAAAATAAATTTAAAATTAAAAAGAATGATTTGATGGGATCAAAAACTGTTGGTATTGGCGAAATTAATTATTGAACTGCAAACATATTATTATTATCCGTACCTATAAATAGCATTGTAAAATATATTTTCAATATTCGTGAAGTTGTTTAGCACCGAGTAGTGTACGTGAGTCATATTATAATAAATACGTTGACATTTCAATTGAAAACATTTAATAGATATTCTGCATAAAAAAATACACATTTTGTACAAAATTGAAGAAATATTCATTTTTTTTTCTAAATAATTGGCGAAATATGCGTATTATGCAATTTTAATTTTTCGATATTTATAATCGTCATTATATTGAAAATTTTTTAGCACGGTATTCTATATAAATCGTGAGCGCAATATAGAAAAATATACAACTCCTACGACTTCCGTGCTATATAAATAGTCTTACAACCGCGATAATACATATCTAACGGGCGCAGAATAGTTGTAAGTTACATTAGATTATATACCAGTTGCGCCCATAACGCAAAACGTGTGTTTTTAGGATAGTAAATTAATATACTATAATACGATTTATGAAAAATTAATTTTTTAATGCTATGTGGAATTGCGCATCACTGACATTTAATATTATATCATACATTTTGCATGAGCTTTGTATATCAAATTAATTGAATAATAAAAACGTATATTGTAATGTACAACCAGGTGAACAACTGGCTGAATATTTTTTGTCTTAAAATAAAATATTTTTGAATTTGAAATATTAATACGCATACATAGCTGATTTGGAGCTACTGTTCTACAACGCAGTATCGGAACCTTTGCGAAACGTCATTAAAATCTGTGACATACGCAAGAATGAATTTCAGAGATACTAATAGGTACCTTACTTAATACGCCTACACGCGAAATCAAGTTTTTATTTTCACAAGCTATGTATTTTATCGGCATAATCGAATCGTTGCACTACACAATACTTAGTTGTATGGGGTGATACAACGATGGTAAGTACTCTATATTATATAGATGCTTTTATAATAGTATGTTAGATTGTAAGTTATATTTGCAGTATTTTACATTTAAAATTCCTAATTAGTGTTAATATTATTATTGTGCAGTTTTATAATTTATTTTTATGAAGTACCTCACTAAAGCTGCGTGTTATTCCAATTAATATTAATTTTAAAGTCTTAAACATTTTTCTAAATTTAATTGACCAATTGCCCATAGCCACTGCAGGTCGATCAACTCTGAAAATAACCGAGCGCAATATTGGTGCAATATGAAAAGTTTATTTCAAGCGCAAACTCCCGCGTATCGCCCGATATAATATTGTGACGTTATCCCGTAGTATTTGACCGTCCGAATCGACCGTGAAACGATCAATTTCGTGGTAGTCGATCCAAAATTGGTTACCGGAAACCAATTTGTTCCAAGTCACGTTTTCCCTCTAAAGGAATAAATGTATGATAATGATGTGACGTAGGTGCACTTCGGACTCCGGCTGTCCGGACGACATTTCCACATTATTGGCCGTCTCGTGCCACGGTGTATATAATTTATTATAATATCATCGCCATCGTCATCAAACGAATTTAATAATACAGCTGATGTTGTAATAATATTTGCCATGACGGAATATAATAACAGGGTACCTCGGCGAAGAAGTTATGGTCATCATTACGTTTTCTGAGAATCCGATAAAAATAGATTCCTATTACCTGCGTATTTTATCTATTCTGCGCTATACCTATATGGTTATATGCATTTCAAATGTGACTTCGTTGTAGTGACGTCAGCCAAAACTAACGCTCATGCGCATTGGTTGGCTCGTCGTTATGTGTATAATATTGATATAATTTATATAGTAAATTTCGTTTGGCGGAAACAATCACTAAATATTTAATGAATCAATAGTGAGCTAATCTGCTAATGGTCTCTTAACAATGACTCGGTGACCCATGATTAATTCATTAAATTTTAGTGAACCATTAAATTAATTAATTTTATTATGCGACTCGGCATCATGATTTAGTGGCATAGATCTGTTTATTACCTGTGTACACGTGTCGTCAACGATCTATTATTATGTTAAAACGATATCATAATGTTTGCGCACAGAAAATTAATACGGCGTTCGGGGGCGGGGGGATCAGTAGCGAATTTAAGGGTGGCCGGGTTAGGGTTCCTGCACCTTCTCCATCATTAGCCCAACGCATATGGGTTAATAGGGTGAATGCTTAAGTTACCACTGCACGGGACATAGCAGGTAAAATCACCCGTTCCTTTGCGAAAAAAATATTTAAATATTTAATATTGTTTTCAAAATTATAAAGGGTCCCCCCCCCCAAAAAAAAAAAGAAAAAAGATAACACTAGATCCGAAACTGAGAGGATTGATTACTGATGTTTTTTATGTCTGCAGTTTTGAACGTGTGCAACATGGTATAAAAACTTTTCATTATGAGTCCATCAGATCAATGTAGTGAAGAGATAAAAAAAATACCTGCGTATAATCAAAATAAATTTGAATTCAGCACGAAGTGTGCACAAACGCCACTTCGTGCTGCCACTTTTTTGAATTTCACACTCAAGCTTTCAAAAATGTGTTTGGAAAATTTAAAAACGGGCCCCGATCGATCTCGTATGCACTTCAAGCTGAATAATTAAAATTTAAAATCCGTTTTTATAATATTTACCGCCTTACATTGTCGGCCGCACTGTTGGATGCTAAATGTGTAGTTTTTACTTTTTAATACTACATTGCACGAGTGTGAAAGGCGGAGATGACAATCATCGGAAGGTATCCAATCGAATAATATGAGTGTATTCGGTTTGTGTTGTAACAATAATATACTTCAAATAGACGATTCTCTTGTAGGTCAGTATATAAAATTGTTTTGAAAAGTATCAACGTTTTGGAAATATTGTGTTTTTATAAGTAATTTGAAGTCATTACAAAACGGAGTATTTGCAAAAAAAAATTGTTTTCGCTATTTTTTAACAACGTTGTTATTTTTACAGGTTTACTTTTTAACGACAGCGCAATATTATGTTGTTTTTTTTTTTAATGTCGTAACAGAATATTTTTCTGAGAATTTCGATGCATAAAAATGGGATTTCGAGCGAGTACCTATGCCTGTTCCTGGTTAATTATTATACATTATGTATGAGTATTTAATGTTTTGACAAACGGAGTATGATATAATATAATACAGCTGACGAAAACTGTGTGGGGTACCTACCCATGCGCCACTCGCTATATAGTTAACTGCCCATATTATTATACTCCTGCAGATGTGTCGAGGGTTTATCGACTACTCTTGCGGAGCTGTTTTTTTTACCGTTATTAATTGTGCTCGACAATGTTTTGATAAAAAAAAATAGATTAATAAAACTCGTTTTGAATTATTCACACGTTCAATGCTCGGCATTATAATATTATATTATACGCGTGGCATCGCCAACGTCACACCGCACAATGGACTCGCGCGGACACAAAACCGTTTCGACTTGAATAATTTATCCGAGCGCGACACGTATAATTTTAAAGGGCGAAAAATGTTCATTTTATTTGTAGGTTTATAACGAGTTTTTGTAATCCCACATAATGCGGCCTGCGTTCGCCACGTGCACACGTCATATTATACTCATATTGTACAATATAATGGCGAGAAAAGACTTTATTTGAGCATATTATTATCGTAAATAATTAATAATACAATAACACAAGTACCTGCAGTAATATCATATTGATAGTCCGAAAAAATACTAATATTATGTCTATTGTATACTACTATATTATTATTGTGATGCGTGATACCCGGATAAAAACAAACTCGTCCTCGATCGCCACCGTCGTATCGTAATAATTAGTCTACTTATGCGACACTAATGAGGTCGATATCGGTCATTACTGTATATTATTATCATTATTTCATAGATATACTATGGTGCGATACCTAACCAACGAAGTCATACAGCTCACGATAATATTATATTATATCTTTTTAACGTCGTATACCTTAGCCAAAATAAAAATAAAATTCAATGCGTTGCGCAATCAAACAATTTTATTCTACGATTGTGCAACGTATTAATAATATTATTATGATAGTTCAAAATGTTTACCCGACAGACAATTTTCCCCGAGTAATCGGGAATTCGTCGGTTGACGTGTAGGCACGTGTAGCACGCATTGATATTACAATATATATATATATATATAATATGGAGTTAATCAAAATTAATCACCCGATGCTCCTGATCTCACACTATACTTATTTTGGGGATATATTAATATTATGTTTAAGATACTGCAGTGTACGTACCGTATCGACGGATATGATGCATATATATATATGGAATGAATTTGAGTTCTGACTTTGAACGTTGTTCGTGCAGTGACCAATGAAAGCCACGAAGGATTCGTTTTATGGGTATCATGAATTGAATTTGAAATTTCAATCTTTTATTTAATGTATCACGTCGTGTGGTATTACTCTAAAAACCAGACACATACTAGCATTTGAAATCGGATGAATCGATTTGGATAACTCTCTGTACAGCTTATTTAGCTCGGGTATATAATGGTGTTGTGAACACAAAAACAAAACAGACTACCCGCAGATGACTCCCGAGTTCCAACAGTAATATAATAATATTCGTATCGACTATATAGGTACACCTATCTCGAGCGTGAATAATTTATGCGTTTCGTTTAAAACCCATCGCCGAGTATACCATTATAGTATAATGTGTCTACACGCACACTCATTAATAATAATAACAATCATTATGTATAATATCGGATTTTAGCATCGCGATTTAATGACTAATGTTTGTGTTATATTCTCTTGTTGGCGTGCGGTGTACAGCGAAACCTGCAGCACATCAAGGACACAGATCCCCACTCATCGATCGCGTATTGTGTACCTAAACTTGTATGCAGTGCAGTGAAAAAAAAACACTTTCGAAAAGTATTCACAAAATACAATTCGAATGCAAAAGCACTTGAAATTGTATTTCATTTTTTTTTTGTTGATTAAACGTGTACACCAAATCATACCGTCGGCGGCATAAATATTATATTATATCGTAACAGAACGCCGTAGTATTACACTTCGTATAATATGTACATACCTCGCAATAACTCTAAAATATTTTTTAAAAAAAACCGATTTAATTCATCCGAGTACTTTATGCATATTGTAATATACGGAGGTAGGTTTGAAATTTATTCTATCGCGGACCGTGTGTTGGCTATAAAAGTATAAACAAAGAAAATATTCGTGTAACGAACACTAAATTTTTGTTCGTAAGTCCCTCGCATTCTAAGAATGAAATCGTCACGACGAACCCTATAGAATGCGATCCGCGTTATAATATGACCAATAGTCATGATTAGAGCACGGATTTTTATAAAATAAAAAGTCTATCACAATTATGATATTTTACCTATGGCATATAATGTGCATTTAAAACCGTGGAAATATACAACGACAAGTTTGAACACTAAGCTACAGTAAAAAAGAAAAAAAATATTAATATTAAAATGTATAGTAATATTATTAATTTGTTAGGTATAAAAATCATTTTAAATACATTTAAAACCTTAATATTATCATAGATACTCAATTAAAAACAAATATTTTTTCAAAGAATTAAAAAGATTATGAACAGGGAAGTTCACTTCCTGGTTACAACGATAAAGTTGTTATTAAATAGATAATTTACCAACAACCACCGATAGGTTTGTAGTAGTCGGCCATATTTGTTTTTATAATTTTCTACTCGAGAAAATACTATTTAAAACTTACACCTTTATTAGATTCTTAAAACCGTATATAATTTAACTTCACTTCAATATGCAATAAATATTAAATTCTGTCAAAATATGCAATAATTATCAAAATATATGCGGAAATTGAGGTCTGCAGAGCTCGAAACTATACGATTGAATAAAAATCAGAACTTTAGTAATGAACTTGTTGCGTATTATTTTATGCGCAGGGATTACTATAGTGGATGAGTGGGTAAGGGTGATCCATGTTCAAAACAACGCTAGACTCAGCAAAATGTTTTATTTTTTTTAAAAAAACATTAACCATTCGATACCGAAACATTGCACTGTTAACTACATTTGAATACCAATAACCAGATAGGTACTTGTTTTAACGATCTGAAGTCGTGATAATAATATTATTATAATATCGAGTCCCCGGGAGACAATTAAATCGTCGACGCTGTATAATAATATATTATTATGAATATTATAAATTGTATTGTTGTTGTAACACTCGTGTTGTATAATATGCGTGACGGACGGCAACGAGTGAGTTTCGTGTGACGTTTATTATGTATTTATACGACGCTGAGCGTGTTTGAACGTTTTCGATCATTTCCAAACCGACGAGGGTACGGCAAAGTTGGAATATTTTATTATTAGCACACCCATCATCACTACCCCTACCGTAGCCAATAATATTATAATACCTAATAATAATAATAGAATCGTTATCGTCGTGATTAACGGCGGCGTTTCTGCCAACGACCGGACGACGCGTTTCCTAAGGACGTCGCCAGCGGAACTTAAAACTCGCACCCCCCCCCCCCCCCCAACAAGAACACCGGTGATGTCGTTCCCCCGCAAGTCGTCTCGAGGTTAATAATTATTATACAACGGTCAACGATGTAATAACGACGGCGGCGGCTTGCGCTTCCTTCCGGCCCTCCGCCGCCGCCATCACTTAAATACCCAAATAATATTATTTCATAGCTGCATTGAGGTAGCCGCTGGATTTCGCTTTGAGGGGGGGGGAGGGTGTGATTGTTTGTTATATTTAGATGAGGCTTAACTAGGGAATCCCTCATAGGTAAGTTGGTTATGCTATATATATATGCTGACGCCTATACGTGAGAAATAACGTTTTAGACTTTTGCAGCAGCCTTCGTACAAACTACAATTTACTAATAGGTACACATAGTAAGTATCATGTCTCACTGCAAGTATTTAAAACATTGACTTGACATTTCGGGGTGGTCTGCAACCCCCATTGGCCATCTAACCCACCTATGTCATTACAACTATATTATCGCATATTATGATCTATTAGATAATATAAGGTACGTCGTCGACACAATATAAATGCATGGACTGCGCGTCAACCACACCTTGCTATAGGTTTCCAAGCCGTTAACGTTGTTATAGATGATAAATTGATAAATACTTGTGCTTATATGAATGGACCTAACTATCTTTTTCTAACAATGTTTTTATTTTTGTTATTTAACTTATTTCTCTCTCTCTCTCTCTTTTGTCATCAATGGGTATGATGGACTAAGTTGTATGCTATATTTTTCCAACAATGTCACTAATATTAGCCCCCAACTCTCTATCTCTCTCACTCACCCTACTATCAGACCATTTATATTTATAGATCTATATGGTAGGCACTTACCCGTCCCCATTTGACCATGTAGTTCTCGACGACCTTTTGAGCGCATTCGACGTTTGAAGCACAGTCCACGAACGCCTGGTCCCGGTCCGGGTCGTCGTCCTGTAACACCAACTGGCCGGCGTCCTTCCAGTAATTGCGGTACAAGTAATAAGGACCACAGTAACCACGTGAACAACCGACCGTCGCGTTGCACAGGGTTGACGCGTAACACAGGCACCGCATGCAGTTTCCGTTCAGGTTAGACACGTGCCGGCCTGCAACACCAACGAAATCAATCACAACAAATCACCGACTGGCTCAACTAATCTACTACAGCCAAAGAATAACCAGAAGGATCATTTAATCGGTAAAAATTGTTCAGTATAATTCAGTGTAGCCAGAATACGATCATAATTATCTTTTGCTGCTGAGACTGGTTCTACAAATGTTTGATGTTATAATTGTATCCATAAATATATTATGTATAATATAATATATTATTGTCATCATGTTGTAAGGGAACGTGATAAATATTTAATTTTACAGTGATAATTGATAAAATACAATTACTGAGATATTCATTGCATCGATAAGTTGAACCATAGGTAGTAATCTTTATATATGCTACACTGATAAACCAGGTATAGTCACGATAGAGAAAATATATCGCGATTTTAGATTATTTTAAGATATCTTCTAAAATATCATATCTATACATCGTGGGTATAGGTAATCTACCCTCTATAGAACCCACATAATACTAGAAAAGTGATCCTTTTGGTTATGCGGTGCTACAACTCTGGATGATGATAAAATCATTGGTACTTAATATTATATTATACATGCGGGGACGTGCCTAATATATTTTACTAAAAGAAAACACGTTAGGAAAGCTCACTCTGCGAGCGTGCTGAATACCCGGCTTCTGAACGTATTATAATACGACGCGCAATAAGTCCATAAACAATTTAAAAATAATTTGGTAACCTTTTATAGTATTCTGATACCTATTTTGGATAGTATCACTGTACACTAAATACTCACATATTTTAATATTTTTTGATATGGAAAGTGTACATTTACTCCGAATAGAACAGCTTTACAGTTATTTATTTATTTAACTGTAGTATTCAAATATTTATATTAATAAGTCTCTTCTAGTTAAATGTATTTATATAGGTACATAAATATATTTTTTTTTAATTATTTAAAATGAAAATAATAATATCACTTATCGTAATTACCTATATACATATTTAATACATAATGTGTACTAGTAACTAACGGGCGGACGGACGGAAATATAAGATGTTCCAAACTTATGTTTGGAAACCAAAAATGAAACGAGGGGAATAATCATCGATCCGACTATGGCATAATATAATATAGTATTATTATACGGTACCATGACGTGTGATGATAACTCACCTCTGACATCTTAAAATCCAATCACGAAAAACGTAGCACCATCGCGACCTATATAATATATACCCGTTAATTTATCGTCTCTATATTATAGTCTGTGTTCGGAATATTACAACGTCGGAAAAATAATATTATCGCGTGCACCGGGGCTTAGTGACGGAGCGACGTAGGTAACAGTAGTCTGAAAAATGATCACAAAACGTTTTTGGCAGATTTCTGAAAAATTATATGCCGTGACGTGTATCTGTCGGCTGTCGCGATGATTTTACTGAACACGTTTAAGTACTACATTAGGACGTATACTGTTCGTACCCAAATGCTTTTTTTGCGAATAATTTCGACTGCACGTTGTCGTCTTCACTTATTGGTAGTGACTAGATATAAAAATCTAAAAAATAGATTAATATTTTAACTCTATGCTGTCACACAAAAATATTATCCTATTCGTAATATGGATAAATGTACAATATTGTAGGTATATGAAATTAACTAGCCGGTTGAGGACCATGAGACCCAATTTCGAATGTCACTAGACTTTGATGACTGCCAAACATTATTTTAAAACTTTGTTTTTTATTGCCATAGTATATAAAATTGAAAAATATTTTTGAAATGTGATTATATTTAAATGTTCCTTAGAATTAATAAGAATTTTGGGTTTTCGCTATTTATATCAAAATATAGTGCAGAAGCTGAAAATAATAAATTTAATGAAAGTTTTAATGTAAGTGAGGTCCAAATGTTCTGATGGCAATGTAATAAAATTCACCGAGAACCAAATTTGGACCTCATGGCAACATTAGAAAAAACTATAAAAACCCACATGGCGCTCAACCTGCTAAATAGTGATTCACAGACACTGGACAGCATGGTCCATTCTGTCATGAAGGAAACATTTGGGTGCTAATGTACGATAATATTGTAATACAGTACTGCACTGTACTAATAGATATTATTGAAAAGTTACAAACAATAACAATAATATAAATTAGCCTACGGTATTTTTCAAAAATGAATCACACATAAAATAATATTTTGTACACGTTTACAGTAAATTATAAAATATTTTATAACGATCATCAAAATATTTAATAATATTGCCAAAATGTTTTCACATTATTTTTGGCAAGAATACAATTAATATTTCGAAAATGTTTTCAACATAACTGTCAAAATGTTTTACTTCAAATATTAGCATAATATTATTAATATGATAATATTATCTTCCTAATATTTTTGAATGAAACTATGCATGTATTGTACTCGAGTGTATGTACTCAGCACTAGCCACTATTGTTATGGACAATGGTACACATCATACGTTACTGTAACGAGAACTTTTGGAAGCACCGGAAGACGACGCCGCGTACCTGATGGTACCTGTATGTTCGTCGGCTCTTTGTGACGAAAACCACATGCGTCGTCCTAAAGTGCCATTTTTTGAAACTGACTGACATAATGTCATGATAAAGTAACACGGTTCGATAGAAATTTTATGATACACGTATGCTCGTTACCCCACCGACCACCCGTGTCCAGTTCGCCGCTTTTCATTGGTCGTGTCATGATTAATATATAAATATAGGTAAAATAATATATCATAAGTAGTGTTGTTCGAGGCGAACCGGATACGACGATGTGCGCAAGACCCAACGATATTTCACAGTCCGTTGCCTTCGCACCTCGTTATTTTATCATGACGCGGTACATAATGGTATACCTAACCTATGGTATGGTTATTTCCACAAACTTACCGGCCGTCGTGGTCATGGACGTCCAGGACACTATCAGCAGCAGGGCAGCGGCGGCGGCGCACGTCAGAAAACGCTGTCCGGACGGGTCGCGCGTCATTGTCGTACTATTTGTTTACGCGGACCGTACGCTGCCACTGCGTATCGGACAATAACGATTTTACAATATTATTATTATTAAAATAATGGTCCACCACGTATGGTATCGGCAGTATAGCTCGGACCGCCGAACCGGTCAACACCACGCAACCTTCTCCGCCGTCGGTTTTCGATGTTTGTTGTCGTCGTCGCCGTCGTTATCAGCGAGGGTGATAACGATGTTATGAGCGTGGCGGCTGAGGCGATAACGGTACTTTTATGAAATCGCAATTTCGTGCTGCAGTGCCCCGCCAACCATCGAAACACGGCCAACAATTATTGCAGTGTTACCTCCAAAGTCCATTACTACAATTTATGTTTTTTTTTTTTTGCAGCCAGCTGTGATTTTACAAAGTACCTACTTACATAATATACTATACAGAGTGATTTACCTGCGGCCGTGCTCGTCCTAGTTTCTTTCTTCCACAGTGAATACATTCGAATTCTGTTTTTCGAATTTACAAGTATACTTATAATAACCATACTTTTAAAAATACATAGAATTGAATAACAATTAAGAAGTGTCAGACTTTTTTTCAAATTTGAACTATCCCTATTCCCGTAAATTGTTAAGCAGATGACTTTTGAAAACTATGATGTAGGTCAAAATCAAAATTCGAACGAGTAGGTTTTGATTGCCTAACTTTATGTAGGTACCTACTTAAGAATTTGGGATAATAGGTCCATAGTAATAGGATTGAAAGATACGGATTATGGACGCAATGCCCATGATAAATCGACAATTATAGTAGTTTTTAATATCTATTAACAAAGAAAAAATGTAAAAATGAGCAAGATTATGGGATCACGCTGTATACAGTACACGATTTTCGTAATCAATAAGACCGTGTTCGAGGATGAATTCGGTTGTATTTGATTACCTATTATACCTATATTAAATGGAAACGAGCCCACGTTGGAGACTTTATTAAGTATTGTTGAGGCATCATTCCGGAGTGGGATAGAATAATGGAATTCTTCAAAATGTACGTGTTCGATATTAATAGAGAAAATTTATTTTATTCATTACGTGCACTATTGAGTTTAGATAGAAAAAACAAAAGTAATGCACATAAGTACGTAACCGAACCATAATTTCGTGTGATTTAGCGATTACTGATTATAACTCAATATTGGTGCCTACTCCTCTGTATAGGATTATATAGGGGATATTTTTCAATTCCGAAAAAGATTCCAAAATGAGCTAAACACTAGCTGAAAACACTAAACTGACTTACAATAAAAAAATATGTCCAAAACAAATAAATTCAAAAAAATTAATTGCATAGATGTTATCATATTTGACCAACTGAAATTCGTATTTGAAAATGTGCTGTGTACAAGATACATTTGTCCATACTACATTGTTCTCTATGGCCAATAGTCATCTAGACAAGACAATAGGTATCAGGACACAGATTATTTTTCAGACTAGCTATACCTAGGTAGATATACACAGTGTCCACGGATGGTCGTAAGTATCAAAAATTCACCGTTTTTGTTACACATTTTGGATTTGATGCGCCTCCTCAAAATTGTAATGATCACTCACATAGGTATGCATCGTCGTGTGCAGCAGATTGGATTCCCATATTGTATGTGACCTCTCGGGTTCTGCAGAAGTCCGTCACGATTCTCGAGGGTATCTCGGACCTTCTTGCTGCAGTGCGTATGACACTATATAAATTATTATCCACAATTTACCTACACCGGTATACCGTGGTATGCGTGGTAATCGGTGTTGCTGCATGTATAATATGTAATGTCGTCGTCCCGTCTGCAGACATTTTCTAGCCACTACAGTGGTACCTACTATTCTACTAGTGCCCGAGTGAAATGGTTTACGAGGCACGAACGACAAGAACACGAACCGCCTTTGTTCGGCAGCCGACTGCAGCTCGTAAGTTGTGACACTCGTATGGTGTGTGTGCGCGTGTGTGAGCTTAGAAACCACCATACACGGTCGCAGGCATGCGACTCTCGACGAGACTCGGTCCAGACGATGACGTAGTCGGTGCCGGTATTATATTATACGTTATTATTACCATTATTATTATCATGGCGGATGGAAGGTTGTCGGACGTACGTTCGCGGTTCTACGTCGGAATCCGGGTCCGCCTCTGGATATTATTATTATTGCGCCCGAGGTTGTTTGCCGAGAGTAACATACAATACACTGCACACGCGGTTGCATTATTACAGTCGTAGTATTATGCGTTCTTGTGTAATGTCGAGACAAAAAAAAAAAAAAACACAAAACAAAACAAAAAAAAATTGGAAAATCGCGTCTATAATAGTATAATCAATAATATTATTAATTATTAATTAACGACGACGACGGCGATGTACTGAATGTAACACAATACGACGTATTATTGTACCTATATTATATACAGTGTTGTTATTATACGTCGACCTATTATACATAATATAATTATATTATAATAATAATATGTGAGACGAAAGGCGCATTAAGCGACGAAGGACGCGCGTAAACGTGTTAACAAGTAAAAAAAGAAATCATTTTTCGAATGACATTCATCTCTATTCGTCTTAAAAACAGTCATCGATATTACAACAACGGCTGCAGTACCTACATCGTTTCCGCGGAATTTTCGAAAAATCCTTCGAAATTTTTCCAGAGCGTCATTTGTGCTAATCCGCCGACCGGTTAGACGTCACTTTAAAAAACACACCCTTGACATTCGATTTCGCAAAAATATATTTCGTAAACTCTAAATACAATATGATTAATATTATATCATTAATTAACACAATTTTGATAACATTTCGGGTACACAATAATACTTTTTTCGGCATAACAATCGCTAAAAAAACACCATATTGTGCTATTGCAGCGGATTAATATTATTATTTTTGAACATTATGATTTCGCGATAGGTTTTGACGAAAACAAAGGTCAAACGCCTATATAATTTCAGCGATGGCGTATATTTATTGGGTGGGAGGGGTCCCCTTGACCATTTTTTTAGCTTGTACGCGCGATGGTCTTATATTAGTAATATTATATATTATATTATATGACAATATTATTTGTTGTTGCTTATTTCGTCACACTTAGCTTATTAAAAAAATGCACTCGATTTATGATGACACTAGGTCGGTCGTATACGCTACCAGTATGCTATAAGCTATTAATTTATTTTGTTGAAATTACTTTCTGATCTATAGACGCGGGTAGGTATCAAAAGAAAAATACCGATTTCCATATAATTTGAAAAAAAATTAAAAACGTGGCTTACGTTTCAACATAATATAGTTAGAGGTACCTATAATAATATGTAAGTGGTTAAAATAATTGAATTGGCTGTCTCGTTCAAACTTCAAAGAGATGATACTTTTTAATTTTTATAAATAATCATAATTCGTTTGTTAAAAACGTAGCTGGAAGCCGAATTTCATAGGAAATCAATTTCCGATTTCGTTACAATATGTACCTGGAAAAAAAAAATTGAGTTTCCGAGAAGTGTATTTCCAAACCTATACATATACATTATTTTATATTATACTCACTCCGCCCGTTGCCGTTAGTGAAAACTGGAAATCCTATACATATGGCACTGCAAACGTATTTTAATCCGATCAATAATATTGTGCGTACAACAACTATATTATATACTGGCAGTCGACCTACCGAAAATATTTTACATTTAGGTATTCAAAACCAAAGGGGTTATGGCATGAAGCGCGCCCGACGCACAATAATAATAATACGATAAGAATATTATTATATTTGACTGTAGTTGTAGTCTGATGACATTTTACATCCAATCTGTCAACCATGTTGCCGATATTAAAATGCGATCAGGCGCAGTTTTCGTCCAACGAGTGTATGTGTGCGTACAGAAAATATAATACAGAAATAAGTGACTTAAAAATCGAATGTATAATGTTAAAATTAAAAATAACTCGGGGAACTCGCTCTGCTGTATAGCTGTAGTACGTTTCGGGTGTATACCTACCCGTTCGTTGTTGAGTGATACTATTATAATCAAGTCAACGCAATTGTAATGGGTGTGTCAGAGTCGAATTTAATGATAAATCATGGCAGGTGTATGCATTAAGGCGTAGGTGTAAACGAAAACGGAAAAACGATTCAAATCAAAGGAAACTGGTTGATCATAGCAACTATGTACCTAGTCTGAGCCACTCCGAAGACAGTGTAGGCAGATGCCTATTAATAGTTATATCACAGAATAGATTAAATTAAAATCTAAAATGAATCTATTCTGTGGTAATAAACATGTAGAATATCATAAATTTTATTTTATATGTAGTTTTAATTAATTTTGTCGTATCCTGTTTCTGTTATTTGATTTATTATTTATCATAATATCTGTTAGTTTTTATATTGTTTTAATATTGTTCTAAAAAGCAGCATGGCCTTTATTCTAATAAATGAATGAAAAATAGTCAAATAAATTAGTATTAGTGCTAATGATTAGGAGGTAGCTAGTGTATTATTGAGTAGAAACAATTGTTTACAATAACAGAGCACATATGATTTATAAATCAATATCGAAACACGTAACATTGACGGTAACTCCGAATGTGTGAATATTATGTTTAAGGTAAAAATAGGTTAAGCCAACTTTATTTACTACACTTAAAAGTTTAAATTATAACCGGGTTTCCGCTATAAGCCGTATCGTGTCGTGTTACCGAAATTTTGTTGGCAACATTTTAAATATACGAAACACGACACGACTAAAACACGATGAAGTGAAAACACTTTACCCGGATTTAGGCTAAATTTACTAACAATTTCATCGCGTATAGAAAATGATGATATAAATAATTATAGCGGAAAGTTTCAAGTATCTTCCACAGTTAATATTTTTTGAGTTACATCGAAGTAACTAAAATAGTTTGAAAATCTGATGGCAACAAAAATAGCAAAAAATAAACTAAAATCAGCGAAAACTTAAAACAAAGAAAATTTAAAAACCCTACATACCTAACTCGTAAATATTATATAGTACATTTGTTTTTCTTTTTTCGTAGTAATCAGTAATAATTAATTGCAATTAATGTTATTAAAAAAAAAAAAAAAAAACAGAATAATTAACATACCTAATATTACACTATAATTGAAATGTAAAGATAAGTAAAAAAAAAAAAAAAAAAATAATTAACATACCTAATATTACACTATAATTGAAATGTAAAGATAAGTTACGGCCTTACGGGCAATAACTCGTAAATACTTCAACTCCCCTGTACTATCGTGATCGCCAACAATATCTTGAACTTTTCAGCTCCATCACTTTTTCTTTTTATTATAGGTTCAATACCACCTGCTATGTACTATAACATAGGTACCTACTGATTTATTATCGTTGAGTTTTAACTTTGTCCTTTTTGGATAACTCGATAAACTTCCATAATATTGAAGATTTGCATGCCACGAAACAATAAATCAATAAAATACAAAAACAAAACACCTAATTAATTAAAACCCCTGTGCTACCTTCTAGTGTAACAGTATTCTTTCCCGGCAAATCGGTTTTTTCAGCATCAATTTATGGAAAATCTAAGATATCTTTTATCTTTTTTATTTCCAATCCACATATCTTCGAAACTATAATATTTCGATGCGAGTCGTTTAGAAATGTATTCATTATCAACGTGAAATGTACTGTCGAAATGTAACTGTTAAAAATAATATTGACGACGTCATTTTCCGGAACGAAAGACAATGCAGATAATCTACGGACTTAGTGATGGTAGTAGATTTACGGTGTGTCATCCACTGTAGTGTGTCTATGTCACAAGTTCCTGTAGAGATGGAGAAATATATTTTGAAAATAATAATATCTAGAAAAATATTCTGATATCAATAGGTACTTGATGAAAATGTCAAGTATTTGCTGTTATTCCTTTCTGAATTACAGCGAAACGCAAAATCGATTCTGTCGAAAACCGGGGTTGCGCAAACATTTCAGTTTTCCAGTTGTTTTTTCCTTACCTATGTATCTGAATCAAGTTTTCCAACAGAAACCACCCTCAAGTCGCCTCGGTCATGCAGATATTAGATTGATTGAAGCAAATATTTTATGCTGGGAAACACGATGACGGACATAAAATAAATAAATAAAAAACACATTATTATAATATAAATACATTAAATACAATTACATAAAATCAGTGCATGACTTGAAAACTCGGAGTCTAAAAAAAAATGAAAGTCTAAAAAATCAAATAATTTAAGCGTCGAAAATAAGGACAGGCTCGTAGATAAGAGGAAGTTAGATGCACCCTGCATGTATTCCATCAAATTGTTTAGTCCATTAAAAGATGGTACATTTATATTGACATATTATTATTGTGCATTATTGCATCAAAAAACAAAATAATATTTCATTTTATCCCCTTGAATTATGATAACTTTAGCTTAAAAGTGTGTATTGTTTTCATAAATTAGTCGGAAAATAATATTAATAATTACCTTCAAAGAATGAGTCAACATTGAACCAAGAAAAGTGTTTTCCGTTGGTATTATTGACAGTTGAAAAATTAGAAAAACCCCGACTCGTGGGTGTCAATACGCAAACTCTCGGATTTTAAAAAGTTATTACTTTGAAACTATGTCCGACCTTCAAATTCGAATTCCACCATTGTTCTCAGATCATTAAAACATATAATTTTCAGAAAAAATTCAGTTTTGGAGCTAAACTGCATTTATACCAAAAAATAGTAGTTACATAACTTACATTTTAAGAAATAACTTTTTTTCGAGGAGTTGCAAAATATGCTTCCCCGGGGCCCAGTATTTAACATTCGAACCAGACTAAGGAATCTCATTCTGTTGTACATATTTTTTTTTTTGTAATTATTATTATATTAATATATATTATAATATAATTGTCTATTATTATGAGTAGTACGTCAACAAAAAATCAAAATATATTGATTTTTAATATGCATTACAATTATTTAGGATATTTAAGTATATTATATATAATGATGTATCACATTATTAGTTCAAAAAACATAGATATGTGATTATTATAATATACAATGTTATGCACGGTTTCGTATTTTTAAAATATATAGCTATTAATATTATTACTACATAAATAATTTTCCAATTTCCTTAATCGTACTATAATAGACATTCTTGTCGTCCTTCATTAATTATTATGTTTATCTATATTCGACTTTGTTTTCCTCGTCCATCATTTTTCACTTAAATTGATTTTTTTTATTCAAACGTTAATTTTTTATTTGTTGATTTTTAATAATTCAAAATATCCAGCTATTTCTGTGAGGTGTAAGTCCAAAAAGGAAAGGATTGTATAACGCCTTAGACTATGTGCCAAAAACATGCATAAACTGACTAGTGTTGAATGAAGTTATAGTGTCAGCAAATATGGTTCATAATCTTGTAAAAGGGATACATTAAACTAGGGACTCGATATAAATTATAATTATTTTTTAAATAAAGCAAAAATAAGAATTCGACTGAAAAACACGATAGGTACATGCAAGATACTTTAAATTGATTACATAACAATTGTGCGGTGAATTACTGTAGTAGGTATAATTTTTGATATAAATGAAAATGAATAATTATATTTTTGCACAGTAGAAAAATAAAATAAAAAATCGTAATTTTATAAAATAAAACATATATTGATTTAGTTTTCCAATAAATCACATTTTAAATTTGAATCCTACGTATTAAAAATTACAATACTATTTTTTAGCGATCTCTACTTATTTTTATTTGACTTTGATAAGCAAAATATGGATGGTGAAAATGTTAATCTGTGATCTCATTAACGTGTCTTAACAATATCAAAAAATTGTGTAGATTGATTATTATTACCTATGTAATAAAATGTGTTATTAATAATTCTACGTAAGTATTATAACGCATTAATTAGGTTAAGTTGAGATATACCTTAACAGTTTATAAATCATAATAAACGCTTACAACTTTGGAAAATTTATGATACGTTAAAGAACAAGCTACAAAACAAATGTGTATCTATGTTCTTTAAAGCAGTGAGAAATTGAATTTTAAATGGTTTATGAACAAAATTGAATAAAATATCAGTAATTAATATTGGGTATTTAAAATGATCAACTATATTTTACAATTAAATTTAGAATTTACGAATTTACTGTTCAACATAAATGTATACATTATAATAATAACGTCACAATATAATATAAACTATGCTTGTCCTTCAAGCGGATAGAAGTACATATTATAGATACGTTAAAATATTTTATAAATGAAAGACAAATATATTTTTATATACGTCTTTTTGAAGTTTGATAAGTGAAAAATAATCACACTATTAACATGTCTTTGATTAGATTTACTGTTGAACAGAAAATTAATAATTAAATTTATCATCAAAAATATTTATCTTCGGATGGTAAAATTGTTATGTTATATTATAGTAATTAAAAAACTAAATGTCAAACAATTACAGAAACTGTCATTAGCCAAAAATGTGTGTTACATAATTATGTATTACAATATTATCTTGTATTTTATTTTATTAATATGAACTGCTAGAAAGGGTACAACAAAAGGCTTTAAATTAAATGGGACAGTGTAGATTTCAATAAAATATATAAAAAATATTAATACAATATTAAGGTTCAAACATCAAAGCTGTGTTGAAAGTTTTACAATTCAGTCTGCACTTGTACGACACGATAGGGTATTTTGTTGTTTTTAAAAATAACAATAAAATCTTTTGTTCTTGCGATATAAAAATCGCAATAACACAGAAACAGAGCTCGCAGATTAGATCTATATAGAATTCTGTGGGTAATAATATTTTATTTACGAGTCCGGCGTTTTATGATTCCAGTATATTTATTTTGTCAAAATGGTCGACCTCCGTGCTCGCCGAATTAGTGCGTCCCAAAGCGGTGTTTCACAATACAATAATAATGTATCATATTTTTCGTTATTATTCGGTCAATGGAATAAATCAGTGTTGCGAAAAAAATGTTTATAAAAAACCCCGTGCTAATTCTTACTAATATGACGACTCGACACATCTGTAGAGAAAAACCCGCATGATAATAATATTATAGATGGACTGCGGATTGTAATGACGTTATACGTATGTAAATATAGTGTAATAATTAATAACGAATTACGATGCAGTAAACGGTCGAAATTCGTCCGCTGTACCACATTATATTGTTTATCACTCGGCTGGAGGTTATACAATAATGTCTTAGGCCACAATCGTTTAAATACACCCATTGCCTCGGCAATTGCTGTTATTCATCTGCACACGTCGGACAAGTCGAGTTCAACGATTCAACTTTACTGCACCACCAAGGCGATTCACACTGCACCGAACGATGGCTTTCCACGTACTTTTCGCTACCGCTGTCCTGTGCCTGACAGCACTGTCCGTCTCTGCCAAAGCCTGTGAGTACAGATTATATTATACATTTTCGTCGCAGTTATTGTTCTGTTTTATTGAAATATTCACCTCATTAGATACGGTTTATAACATACTTAAGCCGTACAATAATTAAACGACGATCCGACGACTGTATTGTGTGAAAATCACGACTCGTCTGCTGTTAAATATTGCACTCGCTCGTTTTTTGCACGAAATGATACATCGACATTATATTAGTTTTTACTCGACTCGTTTACGATTATTACAAGGGTATCGAGGTTTTAACTGAAGTCCGTCTAGGAACCGATTTGTTATAATACTACGATGTCGAACCGAGTGAGATTTTTTTTTACTCGAAATACGTTTTAAGACAGTTAAAAAATATATTATACCAACCATTATTTTTGCCATCATAAATCGAGGTCATAAAAATTAATATAGTAGCATTTGGGATTTTTTAACGATTACCGATTTCTATTCGTTTTAAGAGAAAAATATAATTGAATAGATTTTTTAGTAAATTGCGGACATCATTGACAATATTATATAATAATTTCGTATTTTGATATTTTATGAGGAGATTATTACTCACTCTCGGATAAAAAATAAAAGTAAAATTTTTGCACTTAAATTAAAACTGCTTAAATTGTTTTATTATATATAAACTTGGATTGAAAAAAAAATGAATTTTTTGGTGATACTATAATTTGCTTTATACATTTTTAACATATTATTTTTTTTAATTTTTTTTTTTTAATCAATTTATTTACAAATTAGTCAATTAGTTTGAAATTAAGTAAAAATATGCAGATATTTTGAATCATATTTAAATAGTTTTTTTTAATAAATTACAAAAGAATCTGTCAATTATTATTACAATTTGATACCTATGTTATATTAAGTTGAATCGAAACATCCATCATAATATTTTCGTAACTATCTACTTGAACATACTCGGTATGAATTGTATTTCAAAAACAATATAACTCATTTATTTCAAGGAATAAATAGTAATAATCAAACAAAAATTATTACACTACGTATAGCTTGTATGTGATCAGTTTTTTTATTTAAATTTTAAAAATAGTGTTGATTTATTGGTAGTGTTAGTTCGTATTTAAGTTTTGATGGTGAATAAGTTCAAAAACCTACTCTGAATAAAGTGCTTATGGGTTACTACTTAAAGAACATTACCAGGGTAAAATTAAAACCACTCGTTAAAAAATATTCATACGGTGTAGTTTTTCTTTTCAATTTTTCACCGTTTTCTCGAAAACCACTCGGAATAATACTGCGGTGATGCATGAAACTTTTAGAACTTTTTTTTTTTTTACCGACAAACCTTGAAGAAGCACACATCATTGTAAAATCAATAGTCCTTTGTTCTGGTCTGAGTCTAATAGGATTTAATAATTCTACAAAGTAAATTTGAACAAAGCGCGCGAAGTGATACCGTAGGTATTGGTTATTTTTTTTATTCATTCGCTCAATTCTCTGGCAACCACAAAATTATTCATACGTTATCAATATACTATTGTAAGAGTATAAGTATTTTAAGCCAGCAGAGGACGATGTGTGCACGCTGTTAATGTTCTTATGAAAATAAAAAAACGCAAACATGTTTTTTAATATAATATGTATAAATATTATACGTTCGTTAAACTCGACCGTTGTATGGATTGTGTTGTGTGATTTTTTTTTTTTTTATTTAGCATCGTGTCGAATCAATTTTAACACGGACGTAATAATAATAATAGTAATAATAAATTATTAATTTGTTTGCAGCTCCTCAACAGGTATTCGCAGAACATCATCCAGTGACTGAGACATGTTTGGGATGCCTTTGCGACGCCATCGGCGAGTGTACGCCCAACATGAAGTGCAGCGGAGATGTATGCGGTATGTTCGGTATAACATGGCCGTATTGGTCTGATTCTGGAAAACCGGTTGTTGAAGGAAGTAATCCACACGACTCAGACGGTAAGATATCGGATTAATATACGAGTCCTACGCACCTACGACCACGGCGAGTGATCTATTATTACGTAGATTACAATGTTTTACGTCCATGAAACAGACGAATCGGACATATATTCTAGAATGTTTTTTTTTTTTTTTTTTAATAATGAATTTTGTAGGATAAGTAGAAAATTGTATTTTTGGCGATAGTCGTGCGGATGGTTATACATACAACGACGTGAGAACTCACAAATGTAATAGGTTTTTTTTCGCACACCGACGACGTGGGAATTATCGTTGTATTTATTTGCATAGGTGTCGGTAAATTAAGGACAGATTTGGGATAATATTGTGTGCCTACTCATAACATTAAGAAATCACAATTACTATACGTTTACCTGTATAAAATGATGTGCAATCGGTGCAAATCGGGGGCCTGCAAGGGCAGACGTTAGGGACACTTCTACCAAAAAGGAATACAGAATTGTAATCAGGTCCCGGATTATTTTGAGTAGGTACCCACTACGTTATGTAACAAACCATGATAATGTACATATTATATTTTCATCATATCGCGAATTCGCGACATTAAGATTTAAGACAATTATATTAATCCCAACAATTAAATGTGAACACTAAAATAATTATTTTAATTAAATAAGTACCTATACGGTATTATTATAGTATGATATGCATATTAATTTAAAAAGTGACATTTGCAGATTTAACAAGGTTAAAATTGGTCTTAGATCTTAAGCCATTTCAAATATAAATACTTGCCACATCAATGAGTGTAGATTACCTAATAAATATGATACGAACTTTAATAAAAATCCAAGCCAATAATCATTGTGACAGCATAACATCTATACTATAATATTATAATATACCATAGATTCCATAGCCGGTACCTATAACAATCCATCCCGCACACAAAACATACAGTGCTCTGTCATTCTTTTTAAATAGGTAGGTACCTAATAATATATTCAGAATACATATTGGAATCCTTGAAAAAGTAATTTTAGAATATATAATATTGTTCCTGTTTGTTTATGGTTGCAGTCTTGGAATGGTGGGGAATCAACGTTTGTATACTGTTGATACATAAACATATATTCAATGGGTACAGTAAGAATATAATATTGTAACAATAAGGACTGTAATTAAAACAGAATTCTACCAAAAATATAATTCACTATTGAACCATGTGATAAACTGTCACAAATAAAATATGCATAATGGAAAATCAACAATTAGAAAAATAATTAATTATTACTAGGAATAAGAACATTGGTAAATTAATTATATTTAACTACCCAACTGCCGACACTATCACAGTAACATTTATTTATGTAGACAAACAAAACTATTAACTAATTATCAATCAGTTTCATGTTATTTATTAACAGCAATGTATAATTTAAACACAAGATTAAATGTGATCGGATTATTAGTCATCATCTTGTTATTTTCATTACTAAGTACAAACTTGCATGTAAACAAAATAATCATAGAATAGTGTTCTATATTAAATTAATTACGTTTTATTAACGCATGAACATAATAGTTAGGTATTTTATAAAAAATATTATGCGTTTTTACCCGAAATAGTCAATATTATGAAGTGTTAATTAAATATTTTCAGCTGATTAGTATAAACTTAAAACAAATAGATCAGAATCCTACAGCAACAAGCATTGCTGATAAGTAGTAGGGGGTAGGGTATCAACCCTGATGTATTGTTTACGTAATACTCATAATATTTTGTAATGTGTGACTTTACTAAATATTTTTATGTTAAATGAATATAATAATCTAAATGCAAATAAGCATTGCATTTATAATGCAATAAATTATAATGATTATGGCAGCCAATTTTACAAATAAATTGATAAGATGAATGCGTTGTGCTCCCGATTAAAAAAGATAATATGTTTCTAGTCCGGAAAAAAGTATTGCGATCACATTAAATGTAATATACATGCAAGTATAAGTGCACTGCGGAATGATTAACATCATGAACTAAGTTCACGATTATTAGACATCATCACAATTATTATATTGTACATGCGTGCGCATAGAGTGTTGATCGATATGTTTTAAAATTATTTTCGATAAAGGAACTAATATTTTTTTACATGACTTCCTATAAGGTCATTATATACCTACATCTACGCAAGTCTTTGTATGCACAAATTGCATTTTCAAGTGTTCAAAACCTCACGGAATAGTTTAAAATAAAAGTAAAAAATGTTGCCATCGCTGGCATAATGTACACGAATATAATATGACATTCCAGTAATGGCGTTCATTGCGTTTTAAAATATTGTGAGCATTTCACATTTCTCTTGTGCGTGGTAAAAAAGTAAAAACGTTGTTTCGGAGTTGACATTTATGTGAAATATCGTACGTAGGTACATGAAGAATAGTCGCAACACGTGAACATCTACTCGATAACATTTTCGAAAACAGTATATGATTCGGCAGTTTGTCGATTTTTTTTCGCATAGTGTTTAAAAGTAGGCAGGTACACAGGCACTGTATTATACTCCGAAAACGACCGCATTGAACGAACAAAAGTCAATTCTGCAAGTGTCACGCACAGGATATTATTATTATTATTATTATTATTATCATGATGTGTCCAACGTGGTTGAATAATATTTTCGTTAACTACCAAAGTTTTGTTCGGTAAATCGACATTCCTGCGGACCTATTCATTTACATCCCCACGACGGAATCGTTTTCGTCGCAGCACTTAATAATAGTTATAATATCGCATTATTCGTAATACCAATAGCAACGTCGATTAATATAGGTACTATCCGCCCTTTTGGTCGAAAATAATTATAAAGAATATTTTTTTTTCCGTTAAAGACCCTCGACAGTATGGGTCTTGTGTGGGGGTACTTCTAAAGGGGCCGTGCTATGTAAAAAAAATATGCACGAGGTTTGGTATGACTGCAAATGCGATGGTTAAAATATTTTATGCTGACAAAGTCTTTGTCGTTTAATAATAATATTATTATATTGTCTTGTGTTTTCAGCTTACTCGAAATGTGCCAACGACCCTCAATGCGCCAAAAAATCAGTGATTGGTTACATGGCCAGATTCGCTCAGGTAAACCGTTAGATTAACCGCAATAATTAGTTGTTTTTTGTATACGCCGTGGGTGTAATCAACTTTTCCGTTTACGGCGGCGGCGTCGTCGATCGACTGTTCTGTTTTTTCACTCATTTATAAACAATGTATTATTATTTTATACGATATTCGTTTGTTTAATATCATTCCCATCGTTGACTTTACGCAGGACTGCAACAACGACGGGGTCATTGATTGCAAGGATTACGCGGCCATCCACAAACTCGGAGGTTTCGGATGCAGAGGAATCCTGCCCCATGACTTCCAAGTACGATTCTTGGCTTGCCAAAGTACTGTTCAGAACCTATCGGGATAGACTGGCGTCACAATAATCTTAAACGTTATTATGATTGCTGCCCGACGATCCACAGTCCAGACCTCGTCTTATTATGCTCAACGGCGAGCGCCTGAACTGCAGTGATGCGACGAAAGCCCGCCTATACCTAATTTAAAACACTATTTTCAATTTTCTTGTGAAAAGTATTTATCATACATACCACTATTATAATAATAGTTGGATTTGATGTTTTTCAAAATAATAAAAACCTAATTTAAATTATTTTGGGTTTCTGTGTATTCAAAATGTCGATATTTTAAAATAAATTGTATGTTAACCCACATACGCATAACAGGTGTTTGAGGATTATTGATTCCTTGGTACACTTTATACAACTCGTTGGTCAATTACATATTGTAATTTACTAATATCTCTATTCTGAAGCCACGGTTAGCACTAAAAACAGAAACTTAATCTACCAAAAAAAAAAAAAACAAAAAAAGTCTCGCAGGATTGCAACAGGTTCTTTTTTAATCCAAACAAATATAATGCGAGTGTCCGTAATAATAAACTATATATTATGTTATTTTGTATTTTAATAACTTTATATCATTATTTACTATATAATTATTCAGCGCAGGAAATATGTGTCAGACTTAAAACTTTATAATGTATATTATTGAACAATCTGTTTGTTTATTAACCTCATCGATTGAACAAAAAAAACTGCAGTGCACGCCTCGTGTTTACTAGTATTTTAATATTAGAATATGTGTATAACAATGGCAGCAGCGCTAAAGGCTTGGGTAAATCCTTGATGGCGTTTGTTTTCGGTAACTAATCAGAAGAGTGTGAGCACTCCTTTTGTTCTATTGCCTCTAGTCATTGCATCACGATGTTTTTTTTTTTTAATTATAATTGATCAAGTATACAGGTTAGCACGACCTACAAAATATAGGTCTATTTACGATCGGTAAAATATACGGTCATCTAGCAGATGACGATTTGGTTTTTCTAGTACAACTTGTAACTACATCTTTAATTTATTTGAAGAGCAGGTAATTTCACCGAAGGACAAAACGAATAACTATACTTTGTGTATATGATGGTCATAACAATTTAAAAATCTCAAAATATGGATGTTTAAAACCATTCGACGATAGAAGAACGCTAATCGTATACCATTTGAAGGTTATGATTTTTTTTACATTTGTATTTTTGATCTGTAGCTCGAGCCATTGAGACTTACCATTATTAATAGACTCCATATTAAGTTCACACATACAATAAATCAATGTTCATCATTGTTTTTTTTTTTTTTTTTATGATTAATTATTATGTCTTTACGAGCAACTGAACGTTTTTAACAGTCCTATAAACTCTACTCGAACAGTATCCCACGAGCTCAGCTCAGAATCGTTTTTCGTTTGCGATTATTTATCATTGCGTTCACGTTTACTATGACACAAATACACAGTATATATATTTAGTACCTATATAAACAACACTATGCGTTGCGCCAAGCCGAGTGAAAGAAAAGGACTAAAGGATACGAGTACCGTGTTATACTGCCATACCCCACGGCCCACCGACTCCGTTCGGCTTTTATTTCGTTTCCTTATCTATCGCGAGCATTATATTTTGTTTTTACGTTTCAGTATATTATCAATATAATGATATGATGCGAAAGACTCTTCGTGTACATTGCTAACATTTTGTGTCAAGCAACCACGGTCACTGCAACAGCTATTATACTGTACACAAAGATTGTATTATGATATACATGTCACATATGTAAAAGTATACGCTACGGTATTACAATAAAATGTTTAAATTTGATTTTTCGAATACTTACATTGTCATCGGATGCGTCTCCGTATCTTGTTCGACTTTTATTCCGTTTCGCATTATCTTTCGCGATCATAATATTTCGTTTGTACTTTTTAATATTATCAGTATAAAAATATGATGAGAAAGACTATACGTTGCAAATATTTTCAGTCGACGACAGATGCGACCGCGGTCACTGCAGCAGCCATACTATACTGTTTATAAGGAATTGTATAATATATATATAGTATATCGTATTAAGTACATACGATATTACAATAAATGTTTTTATTTGATTTTTCAAATACTTATGTTGTCATCGGATATTCTTTTAGGGTATGTTTTTACCCCGAATACTATACTGTCTCGTTGGAAATTTGAACGCACAATAATACAGTCACTGAATAGTCGTTTTAATAAATATATATTATTACTGTACACAACAATATAAAGATCGTTCGATGTATTTTAATCAAATTATTCAGATCAAAATAGTATTATTAATTTATACCGGAATTGTCAACCGATCGTTGTGTTTGGCAGTCTCAATTGTATTCATTTTTTCGAGTACAATTTTGCAAAGTTGCGTCTGTCATACGCACAAATGAGACCAATTAATTTTCAAAACGCACAGTATTATTACGAACATTTTCTTCGGTATTATTCCCAAATCAATAATTGAAACACCTGGCACAGCAATATTATATTAGGTACATTAGCTTAAGTAGAATATGTCATAACATTTAAACCTGTTGTGGTCGTGGCTGGATTATTTCTGTGAATAATAATTAATACCGCATTTTTTAACGTGGTAATCGAATTATTTTTCGTAGGTCTTAGCTGAAACCCAATACCTTCAAAGGCGTACGGCTAAGTGGATTTAGTAAAAAATATGCCAATAACACATCATATACACAAGCAGATAATATAATATGTGTTATAGAGAACCATGAAATTTACATATTGTTTAAGGTTATGACGTGTCCAAACATATATTCTTATTGCCTACTGTAAAAACGTGATAATTATGCAACAGTACAATATGTAGGTATATAAGGAGACGGATGATGAGTCAAATATATTATAACATTTATTATTTGTACGCGGGTTTTTTCGCGTTTAAAAAATAAACCACAGGTGGCCCTAGATATGATTCGAGTATTGTACAGGTGGGGGCATTTTGAGAACACCTAGGCCAGGCCACTTTAGTATCAACTTGCGAGCAATAGCCACTATAGCTATCTTCTACCCCGTGTGATCTATACGACACTCATTGTGCAAAAATCCGTCGAAGCAGTTGGATGTCATGGGCGCGCTACTTCAATTCCTGTTAACGACAGTGTTCGTCGCGTTGGTTTTCTCTCAAAATGATTTGCAAGGTAATTGTGGTGTTTTGTTTTTCATAAAAGCTAATTTTCCCCCGTTCTACTAAAACCTATATCCGCGCCAAAATATCACTTGCATTAATAATAATAACACATTTTAATGGAAAAACGAAATGTTCTTTTTGAATTTGTTTGTTGTTCGTAAACGTAGATACTTATCTATTCGATTTGTATATATAACGTATCTATCACACAAAACATTGTTTTAATTAAATTTAAATTATACTTAATTTCCATCACACATATAATTTATTTTATATTTTAATTTAAATACAATAACGTTTAGTTTAATTAGGCATGAGTGATTTTTTTTTTTTGCTATAATTACTATAACTTTAGAAATATAATATTACGAATGCATAATACTATTATTGTGTTGAACAAATTATCCATACAATTTAAACAAGTTATGAAATATCAGTTAAAAACTTAAGATTCAAGGATATTATATTGTGTCCTGTTGTTTTACCATGTAATTTTCTATTTGGCAGATACAGGTAAAATTAATGCCATGCAAAAATAAAACGACAACACAGAATTCTGGGAAATTGAAATATTTACTTAGACGCGAATATCAAAATATCCGTCTGAAAACTCGTAACACGAATATAATAATGAATAATATATTGTATTACTGTTGACCAAAATTAGTAACATTTTTTATGCATTAGTTTCCAGTTTCGCCCACACACATATTTTATACCATTCATCAGCTCTGTTAAGTATTGCAATATTATTAATAGCACGAAAATAAATGGAATTTGTTTTATTCTCAACAATTTACATAATTGTATTAAATATTTTCATGTTTGGTTAAATGTATATAATATCTTGAATTTCAAACACGTACCCATTATTTCGATTCAATATTACTATTATTGATATATTTCGACTAAGTATCATCGTATGTATTGAATTTATTACTTATTTACCCATAATATTATACATGTGCCATACTGTTATGTATTGTTGTATTATAATAATAATTTTGATTCACAGTCATAAAATAAATTACATAACTTTGGAGTACCACTGAAAATATTTAGTTGTGACAAAGTCATTAATAGTCATACAAGTATAGTAATAGTACAACAGCATAATAATAGCACAACAATAATAATAATACAAATCTGAAATAAATTATATATTCCAGTCTATAATTTTCTCAGTATAGTCATTATTTTAATTGCATTAAGTTCATTTTATATTTCAATTTATAAAACATAAATAGTTAATTTTTTTTTTTGCTCCAATTTACATTTGAAATCATTGATGGATGGGCAATTAATAATATTTACAGCTATAAGACATAATACTATAGGAACATATTATTATAACAACATGAGCTAACAGCATATTATGACAATTAATTTTCTCCATTATTTTCAAGAAAATATTTTTAATACCCATCTATTTATGATATAAAGACTTTTAAAAATGTTTCCAGAACTGTATTTTAATTAATGGTGCTTTTTAAAAACATTAGGTAGGTATGTATTTTATTTTAATCCTTTAAAAAATTATCGGCAACTATTATTCGAAAACTATTTGTGACCGATTTCGTAGTGGTATACTCTACGTCTGCTTTTTGTCAACTATTCGTAGCGAATTGAATATATTATTATTCCATTAAACACGACTATAATATATGCGGGCTTTAATGGTCACGTCGTTATAGATATACCTACGTACGCCTATAATATGCGATACAACTGTGTAATACCTTCGATAATACTGGCACCGGCATTCGATTAATTTAATAACACACGTCGTGGGACGCTTTCGTTTAGACAACAACAACGACATCAATAAGTCCGAATTTGGGTCTCCGTATTTGCACATAAAAAAAAAAAGCGAATACAAATTCCATACATCCGCAGACAATACATTTATATTATTATATTTATAATATGTTATTTTATGCATAGTGTACCTACCTAGTGCTAGTTGCCCACAGCTGCTGTCCGGGTAATTATTAATTATAACCACTATACCATTATGCCGGTATACCCAGGTACTTTTAACCGAAGCGATATCGAATCCGGCATTGTCGGAGTGTAGCGAATAGCGAAAATGTGTAAGCAATACTGTTTTACTCCACAAATGTGTGAGCGCCCAAGGAACGTACAACGGTTATTCGCCGATTTTGTATTCAATATCTGTGCCAATTACTTAGAGTCGTGTGACAAGGATATCATTATAATCTAATACAGTTGGCAATAATATAGTTTGTCAACTTCGTCCGTTTGTTGTATCCTGTTATCGTCCGGTGGGTATTTCCGTCCAGTCGAGAGCGGAGGTTGGGCTTTGGCCACCCAACACCTTTTGAGTTCAGTTTTAATGATTCGATGGCCTCGATTCCTCGGGTAGGTAACGCAACAGTATGTCCAGATAATTTATTTTAAATAGTTGTTGCTATAGTTTGCAGCTGTAGTTGTTGTTGTACGGTGTTTTATTTTTTTTTTATCAAATTTAATTAATATAATATATTCTCAATGCAAAAATCACTATCTCCAAAGTAATCGGTCTCGTTGTGGCGACTTCGATAAACTGGCCAGGTAATGCAAAAGATTAAATGTCGATTATAACAAGCAAAATTAAAACGACACTAAAAAGAGATAAGTAGGTGGATATAATGTTATAAAATATTATGTTTAATTGTTTTGTCAGTTTCTGTGTTTTCTTATTGTAGGTTCTTAAGAATTAAGACATTAATAATATTATTATGTGGTAGTCTCATTTTTCTTTGAAATTAAGATAATAATAAATAACAATGATAAAGGCTTAAAAAAATAACTTCTTCCACTTAGAATCAAAAACTCATTAGGCTTTATAAAATGTAAATAACTTCACGAAACAAAATTAAAAATAGACATCATAAATAATGCAATTACAGTAACAGTGCAATATATATGTTTTAAGAATAAATTATGCATCTAATGTTTTTAATGTACATTACTATAATACCCAATTATAAAAAAATAACTTTATAGGTATAATTTTTAACAATACTCAAGACATTCCACTAATGTATAAATAGTTTAAAACTAAAACCATTAAAAAAAAAACACATAAAATTTGTCATAGGTATATGATATCATGATTCAAATCAACTTACGTCGTAGCATTATAAAAACAACGTGTGGTAAAAACAAAACAAAAATGTTTTGAGTTATACTGCAGACTATAAATAAAGAACAATTAAAACAATTGTTAAGAATTTATATTGAAATTTAATTGCATTTATATTAAATTTTTAATGATATTATATTATCGAAAACACAACAGGTCATGTTTTCAAAATCTAAATTGATGGGAAATACGATATTAGTAGCAAATAAGTACAAATCATCATCAGTCTCACTACTATAGTCTAAGTTAGCACATCCTTGGAACTTCTAAATTATGTAAATAATATTATCTCGAACAAGGAATTTATTTGCTAAATTAGTAAACTGTAATAAACTACAATAATAATTCTAAGTTTTAAAAAAAATAAATTATTACACACCTAGGTACTTACTTTTATTAAAGCCGTTGTAATTCGATAATCAATTTTCTTTATTTTAAAATAGCATGCTTATTAACATTTATTTAGGATATTTTTTAACACGACTATTAAGTATGTTAGTTTCATAAATTACATTATCAGATTATAATATTAAGTTAATAGTTGTTATCATGCAAAGAACTGATTGCCTTTTACAAATTAACAGTATTCAGTTCGTTGAAAAAAATTAAAGCGTTTAATATAATTACCTAAGCTCTGTTCATAATGGTTTTATACAGTAATGTTGAGAAACAAGTTAAGTTGAATGGGTGACTGGGACAGGTGTTTCCTTTTTAAATTTGAAAGCAACGATAAATGAAATAATAAAAAAAATGTTACGTGCGCTTACTTACAATTTTCCAGAAAAAAAAACTGAGAAAAAAAAGGTATTAGGAAATTAGAAATATTACCTCTTTAAACTTTAATCCCTATAGAGTACCACCCTCGGTGTTTAATTACATGATTACAGAGGTACATATATTTACATCCATAAGAGCTTTTGTAATTAAAAAAAATAATAATAACGCATCATTATTGTAAATCTGATCGGAATCTGAACTATAATATTATAATCAAAACACAAACAAATAATGATTGGTGAATAATATAATGTAAATTTATTATGGATTTATTTATGAATTATTAAAATATAAAAAGTAAGTTATATTGTTTGATAATCTGAATTCTGAATATTTTATTTCTTTTTATACAAATATGATTTTATAATACATTTTTTTTTTGTTATTTTCACTTAAATTCAGATTATTATTTTTTTATTTATACTCTACATTTATAATTTTTATTTGATATTATAATTTTATATTGAAGTTACTAGAGGGGTTTTTTTGTCAATAATAGATTAACTTCAACGCACTTCAGAAATTCAATGCAAGCAGCTTCCGGGCTCAAATTTATAGTATACCATTAAGTTAACGACATCATACAACCCTCTCCCTTTTTATTTGTATTTTATTGATTGGTCCCAACTTACTCAAAAGGTAGCAGTTTCTTTTACTTCATATGAAAATGTCCGAATAGCATTCATAGTATGTATTGTATATAAAAAAAAAGTTCCCGAAAAAGAAAATAAGAGAAATATCATAGGTTCTCGGTCCTAATACATGCTAAATGTTGAATTATTATCATGCTATTGGAACGTGATAAAACACGATTTTAACTGTACACAAATAGAGTTCAATGCATTATTAAAATATTTTAATGGTAAAAACTCACAATAAAGTAGAATCTCTACAACGTCTATTATAGGTAGGCAATATATTCCATAAGTACAAAATAAAACGACAATGGCCGACTAAACCATAATACGGTATCGTGCTTACCTACACTTGACGAGTATCAGTTGAAATATTTAATGAAATATTGTCTCTTGCAGAAGAATTTCCACCCGGATGGACGGAAAAATGCATTGGATGCATGTGCGAAGCGTCTTCCGGATGCAATCAGACACTGGAATGCATGGAACAGAACGAAGTTAAATATTGCGGTGTGTTCCTGTTGAGTGACGTTTATTGGCAAGACGCCGGTACGCCAGTGCTCCAAGGAGACGACCCCAACCGAATCGGAGGTACGCTGCGTCGATGTTTCAAAAAAATTATATAATGTCTCGTGCGCTCGCATCGACAAACTGCATCATAATGTTATTGTCATGTCACTGTACATTTTGGGAAACTTTTCGTTTCAGCGTTCGAAAGGTGCGTCAGAGACCCGTACTGTGCAGCCAGAGCCGTAAATCAGTACATACAGAGATACGCAAAGGTATTGGATCTTATGGGTCGAGAACGATATCATGATAATGTCGTTTAAGTTTTCTAAAAGTGCAATTTTTTTCGTTTTTTCTCTAGTCCCGGTCGAGTTACAAAGCTATAATAATATATACACATCTACTTTCTTTAACACTTATGTGCCAAACTTAGACTTAAACTAACTCAGACTAACCTCTCATACCTATATATATAGACCCACGCGTGGTCCAACGCATTTATTATATTTTTTAGAACCACAATTGTACCCAATATCGTGATATTAGCGTTTTGATTATAGTTAAGTACCTCTTCCTACGCATACTTTATTTACCATTGTTTAAACACACTAATTATTGATTCAATGTTGCTATTGAATTGTGATTTGAAACGCCCAATTATTAAAAAAAAAAAAAAACATCCTCAATTAATCGTACAAGTAACGAGTATATTATATAATAATTATTATATTATTTGTGCAGCATAACAGACTATTGGTATTTTCTATATCATTTTTAACAGTTGCCCAACATAATTTTATGTTTAATGGATATTATTTCACTAGATGTTGTTCCTCGATTTATCAGCAATCCGCACAATATATACACAATATCATATATTAGATGCTAGCGTAGATATTGCAGACTAACATTTATACCAGGCAATAATTCATAAACGCTTGGTTTTTTATAAAAATGTCTAGTGCTTTTTATTAATGGAATTGCACTGTACGTAGGTACGACCTATGACCATATAGGGTATTAAAATGCAATTCCACTAAAAATACTGATTACAGATGAAATTGTTTAAAATCGTAAATCAGTGCATATTTTGCTACTCAGTTTAAAGTATATTTTCCAAACCTAAAAACTACTAAAATAATATTTTTTATATATTGTCACGTATTCATTCCGATAGCGGATAGGTACTCAGAATTTCGACAATATTTTTAAAATAACCGATAATCACACTTTTATAATAACCACTGATTATATTTTATTGCCACAGACCACGAGGTACCTAAATAAATCGCCATCAAATGAAACGTTAACGTTGTAAAAAACATAACTTTATCATGTGTTTCTTTGGTTCTTATACTAATTTTATTCGTTTCGTAGAATGTTATTATGTTGCTTTATAATTTATATAATAATTAAATTGCGTACAGATTAAAATTAATATTTTTTAAATGTTATTTCTAATCTGTCATAAAAAAAAACACGTAGTTAACATGATTATATCTAAATCTATCAATTAATTTCAAATTCTCGTTAACCAACACAATTTATGAATTTTAATTTGACTCAATGCTGTGTGCGATTTATTAAAAAAATTATCTACATACTTAAGTGTCTAGTGCAGTCTTATCTCATAAACCACGCTATCGTTTTTCTTACTAGAAACTTCTTTAAACACGTATTAACAATCTTAACTCATATTATCCTAACTGGCATCTTAATAAAAGTAACTAGTTATTAGCGTTTTCCTACATTATAAAATATAAATGCGTATATTTTCGATATGTATGCATAAGTAAATTAAACATTGTTACATGCAAATAATCAATAAACTCGAAACAAATTAGGTGAATTTTGTTTTTTTTTTTTGCATTTTATCAAATAAAATAAAATTTAACTGTATTAAATTAAATTCAAATGATTATTACATTTAAGTATTTCATACGTATCGTGTCTGTCAATCATCAAGTCCCTGCCAATTATTTATTCTCTATTATTTTATTTCAAGGGATGATGTAATCTTTCATTCGACACGTACCTTTATTCGCATTATTTTCTTCGAAATGGTTCTTTGACAATTGGTTATTACACTTAAATGCTCTGTTTTCATTATTTTAAAATCTTCTAAAAGTCAAACACAGTTCTGAAATTAAGTAATATATATTTAATTATGAATAATTATAATTATTAAAGCACGCACTTCCTACTTATAATTATGTTCTGTTCGTCTCATATGAAATTAACGACGAGCAACTCTTCAATTATATCTACCTATCTAATGTTGAATATTTTCAGGATTGCAATAAGGATCGCGTACTGTCATGTGATGATTATGTTCGATTACATTATTTCGGAGAGGCAAATTGTGAAAGACCAATCTCATCACTTCCATACTATAGAGTTTTTAGAAATTGTATTTCTTCTTAATTTAAATATTATTAAAACGCTGTTTTATTTTATATAGAATATATTTTCAAAACATTTATAGAAGTAAGAATAATTCATAATATTATATCATATTATCATCATACATTATTGATGCATGTAATTTATTAAAAGTGTCTTTTTATTTTAATATTTTGTTTAATGATCGCCTAGAAACAATTTTACAAATATCAATATAAACGAATGTGATGTATTTGACTAATTAAATATACAAATTATGTAATTAATGTCCGTCGTTAAAATTTTACATAAAAGAAATAATGTCTTACCAATCTGACGAAAATGAGTTTCTTAGAGCCCTAGGGATATCTGCGGATGGCCTGGTAAATAGCGCATCAAGATATTGATACGACATTCTTTTGAGTAAAATTTAAGTTACAAATATATGTATTGCTTTTTTGAAATCCATAGCAAAAAGAATCTTCAAATCCAACCCTATGTAAAAAAAAGAAGAAACCGACGGCATATGACGAGTACATTAAATTGTGCCGAAGGATTCGAATAGAAATGTTGAGTAGACCTATGTGTCGGAAATTGCGACCATGGCCAAATCCAAAACTCGAGGTTGACTATGATTAATAAATAAAAATAAAAATATGTTTATAGTGTTATGTGTAGGGACCTTTTGTGATTTCTCGTGCCGCTCTTAAAGCCAAACTTACAGATAGATTGGAATATTTAGCAATACCAAAAATAGAAAACGATAGTTGGAGAAGCTATAACTCTCCAACTAGGCCACCAGGAAACAAAATAAAAATAATTACTGATCGATTAATCGAACTGTCTCGGCCGAGACCGTTTATAGATGATATGTAATATACCTACATGGCGAATAATTAATAGCAATACATTTGTAATATTATATTTTATTATGATTAAAAGGGATGAAAAAATTGTATCAACTCGTTTTAAAAGCAAAATTGAATGGCTCACTTATTTGAAAAAGCTCAAAATATTTGGTGCACCCAGGCGAGCGCCACCAAGCCCACTGGCGCCAGTAAGATATTTACTGTTCGATGGGTTTGTGAACTTATAATATGATTTATTTTCTAACTTATTTAGAAAAGAAAGAAAAAACCATTAGAAGCAATTATGACACATCTAGAACCTTTGTCCCGACCCGTCAATCGTCCCCCGGATATGAATGAAAAGACATATGAAGAATTATACACGGTAACATATGTACCAGACACTTAGTGTCTTAACCTCAGACTGTTTTGTGACTTATTTAATTTAATTTAGTTAAGAAATTGTTTTAGATTAAAAGTTCAACTCTGAAACATAACGCCAGTGATAGAACTAAAAATTTGGCTGTTGCTAAGCAATTAAACGAAAGTACTTTGATGGATATAAACTACGATCCACGAGACAAACTCATTCATGCAAAAAAATATATTGGTAACTTATGTCACGATATGATTATAATATGCGAAAGTTATAGTTATACTTGTAGAAAATAGTGAAAACGGTTAACACGGTATGTAGGTAGGTAGTGTCATTTACCTTTAGATATTTTACTTTATACAAGATACAAATACAATACAATTTAAGTATTGATTTCGAAAAAACCTTGTGTAGAATGTTAAAGCATAAACTAACAATAGGCATTACAATGAAATAATATTCTTATCTTATTGTTATATTAAATATACATTTATAAACGTACATAAGTATGAACCCAATAGCAATATTAAATGAAACAAACTATTTTGTTGAATAAAAATATCAAACAAAAAAATGTAAAAAACTAAAATTTATGAAAATATATAATATATGATATTATAGACTAGCGAGTGGTTTTTTTTTTTAAATAATATATTATTCATATTATGTATAATACTATAATATCAATTATGTGTATACAAACCCGTACATAATTATTGCAAATCAAAAATTAAACATGTAATAATAACTATAGCAGCAGGTAGCTAATTTATTCAAATCATGTCAGCCTTGAATTGGGATCTTATAAAATGTATATAGTAGCTATTAATAGTAGTTGTTAGCATTCTCAATATTCCTTCCTTTAAACTTATGCCAAAGTATAACGTTTCCTTGAAAAATTTTTTGGTTTCAAATACTGCAGAAATACCTATTTTTTATTCCTCCTTGCCGTTATAATTCTCCAAGCAGTAAATGTTTTTACTTAAAAGATAATGTCAGTTGGTCAGGATTAACAGTTTTCAAAAGCTCTGTACACTTCAAAGTCCTACACATTGTTACAACAATTATGAGATCACTAAACCCAAACGTTACAGGTTTAGTAATACCCTTTTGAGTTATTCAAAATATTAAAATTTTGTGTCTCATAATAATATGGTTCTCTACACATACTGCACACGTGTATATTGTGTAACGTAGCAATGCTGAACAAGTGTTTTTTCTCTGCCTGCAAACACCGCGATATTAATAAAAGAAATTACACATTAAGACTTTTGTTTGGGGCGGTCTGGAAACTATAGTATTATTGTACAACTGAATAGTTGTTTTATATTTCAAAGCTTAACAAAATCTTTAGTACGAATTGACAATAAATTGCTTGAAAACATCTTTTATTTTTTTCCATGTACAGCTACAGATAGGATCAAAGAATTGTCGACACCAAAAATCAGGGAAACTCCAAAAACGCTTGATGTTAAAGCGAACGCCTTTACAGTCAATCCGAATGCATTAAAAGCTTGGTGTTCTCCGAGAATAAAACGGTTGGCCAGACCCATCATGAGAGATTAAAAAACCAAACAACTTTATAGACGGTTGTTTATGTTTTTTGTACTATCTAAAATAATAAATTACATACACACACACACGAGACTTTGTTAGTGTAGCAAGATATTATTGCTACTGTCTTGCAAACGTACTGCAACAATTCGTCAAGCAATATTTTAAAAGTATAGATACATTTGTACAAAGTACACATTGTACACCCTTATTATACCCCCTAACTATTCTAACCTGTATATTCGTATACAGGTTGTAAAAAAAAAAAATTTGATGTGTATTTATGTACTGTATGATAACTATTGATCTTGTCAATTTACACTTTTTTATAATTTAGAAACATTATAATAACTTATTAATATCTATACAAAAGTTATCACGTGGCTAGTAAATTTCATCTTGGTCCATTACTTCTAACATCCCGTGTTAGGTGCAGGTGTTAGAAATGTAAGTATTGCCCGATACCACTTTTTGTTGATGCACAAAACTCCTCGATATTTTATGATAAACCGATAACCGATATAAGTACAAGTATAACTATTATAAAATATCAGCATTTATAATTATTTATTAATAATAATAATTAACAACAGATATTAATAAACTAATGACTATAATGTCTCTATAAAAACGTTTTTAAATAGGAAAATTAAAAAAATTAAATAATCAAAAAATACTTATTAAAAAAAAAAATTTAATTGTTCTGGAAATTTAAAGGAGAATTTCCAAACTACCGACATGATTACGTAACAATAAAATGTATCATATATTACATTTACGTATCTGTCTTATCTATGATATGTATAATGTATTATATTAATAATTCCGCTAAAAGAAATAGTATTATAATGAGCAGGTACAATGACTTGGAATGACATTTATTTTATTAGGTTTTTAATTATCACAATATTATCGATAGTATGACAATACAATATGACAAACACAGTAGAAATACTATGGTAAACTGTCGTCGGCCTTATCAATCAACTGCTGGATTTGATTTTTTTCCATGATATCGGTTAAAAAAATTGAAAACGCCGATCCCTACCAATAAAACCGATAACTTCAACCTGCACATACATAAACCTGCGAGAGTATCGGATCGAATAATATCGCCTCGTCCGTATAGCTTAAACCACACCCAGTCGCGTTAAGATCGAACGGATCATAAATCATAGATCGAGTACTGGAAAAGCGGCGAAAAAGAAAATGTATAATAATATATCATTTTTTAGCTTCTGGATAAAATGTTGCGTGCATAATATTCTTTCGGCTGTCCGCCCTCACAGGTCACAGTACAATATTATGTTATGATGGTCGGTTGTTAAGGGTGAACATGTTCCTTAGGGTCCTCGCCATCTTTAACCGACCGATAAATAGGGGTAAACCAAAGTTGTCACACTTGACCCAAATCCGGTGTTTCTCTGGATCTGGCATACAATGCTCTAAAATCCCATTGTATTCCCGAGTGGCGTGGTGGCCAGACAATATTGGCCTCAAATACAAATCAGCTGAAGTGGCTGCGAAATAATACTGTATAGCGCATAAAAGTATTATACATAAATAATAATAATATATAATATTGTTTGCATTACACATATAATGACATAATACGTCAATGAAAAATGATTTAAAATTATTGTACCTCTCGGCATTTCGAACCTCGATATTGCAGGCTATCGACGATATAATATTTCTTAAGCTCAAATTATTTCTTAAATGTATAATATTATAATCAACTGATTTCCGTATGTTTTTATTCAATTGGAATATACGATTTAAACCTTAGATTTATTTCGATCAATAATAATATAATAATATTTCATTTTAATTAGCTTTTAGTCGGTGGATATAATATTACACTTACAGGTATTATGCATGCCTACCTATTTAATAGATTTTTATATTTATGTAAAATATTTTCTTAGACTTCAAATAGTTTTTGAAAGTTACTTTTGATTTGAAACTGCTTAGTAAAAAGTAGAAACAAACATTACTGATTTGTAAAATTTTAAGTTTTTAGTCGATCAGTCAATGTCAACCGAGTGCCAGTGTATTTGACAACTCAAAACTACGTTTGTTCCTAAAGGTGATATATCATTCAAAAAAAATTGTATTACTCTTCTATACAGTAAGAAAAACTCTTATAATATAGTTAAAATTTAAATTCCCTACAAAAATTCGATAAATAAAATATTAATTTACGGCCATGAGTTTATTTATGTATTTCAAAATATATCGGATCCCGTAAAAAATTAAATAAAGTTTGTATTTTTTATGAAAGTTATTTTATTTTATAAATTTATAAATATTAATTATATTATTTTATTTTTTATGAAAATGATTTAATTTAATTTAATCAAATTCAAGCAAAATACTCGCACACGGATTAAATATTTTAAAAAAGTACATATCATTGTTAAAAAAACATTTTAATCCAACATTCTACGAATTGATTAAGTCATGTGCTGCTGACGTGTCAAAGACGATGTGCGCCGATAAATATTTATTTCACACCCGTTATTCAAATACAATTAAATATAACATAGAAAGCGGAATTTCAGAAATGAAATAGAAAAATGTATCGAACTATGGATATTTTTTAATTATACAAAATATAAATACATACCTACATATTTGTTTCAATATTCGTAAAAATAAATACCAATAGTAGGTAATAATAATATTGATGTTACAGCATTTATAATCAAAATTTTAAATTTAATAAAATCTTTGCACTCAATATTTTATTTTGTTCTTTCTGTTATGAACACGTTTGGAATCTGATTGCATGCCGACATGTATGGTCAACATCCAATCTTGATAAATGGACTTGAGGTTAGCGAAATTGTATTAAATATTTAAATCTAAACATTGCAATGTTGAAAGACAATCAGCTCTGAATCGTCGCATTGACCCGACATCCTAGTGCATTATTCAGTATTGCAATTCATTGCAGCATACCATTATCATAAATGATTTTGCAAATCATGAAATGTATTACATTACTAATAATTGATATTGAACCAAGTCATATTCAATCTATTTATATTTTTCTTCTTACTTATTAATCGTACAAATAAATGTTTGAATTGTATCAAAGTTCAATTGTTACTCCAGAAAACGAAAATCACATTTTAGAACTTAATTAAAATGTTCTATCACGTAGCTTAAAAATAAAACAAAGTTACTTTCCAGCGGCTAATGACCTCCGATGACAAAGCTCTAATGCATAGAAAAAAACTTTATTTTATGTAGGTACTTCTTTTAAACTTTTATTAGTACCTATATTCAAATTATTTGCTAGAACATGGTATTCTTGATTCATCCAGTTTTTAAAATCTTGTATCTCGTATTCGGTTTGTGCTTTTAAATTAAAATGTGAGCCATTTTTCAAAAAGTTTAAATTGCTAGACTATACAACATTGTAGTAGGAACTACAACTGGTACATGCTGTATTTATTTATTTAATTAAAATATTATGACAGTCTGTGTCTCATAACTGACGTTACTGTGTATAATTATAATAGAACTTTGTTAGCGGTCTCAAAAGTTTTGTGTTAACTGTTCCATACTAAAACTCGACATGGACTCTTCTTTGGCGTGGTTCTCGTCTCTGATATCAGCTTGAATCAACAACCACTTACCTAAGAATCTAAACGGGTCCTGACGGTGTCTCTTTGACACGATGTACAAGCCCTCGACCAAAAGTGTTCCCAGCGATTCTTTGGTTTCTTCGAATATCAGATTCATGGCTTCTGTGAATGCCGACTCATTACTCATTTGCTTTTCAGTCATGTAGTTACCTAGATAATTCAAAACTTCGATAAACATTTGTCAATACTAATAATATGAGAGTGTAATATGTACGTGATTTGTTTTGACGAATTATTCGAGTCATGACATCAGTGTTTAATGACCCCGTGGGCGACGGATCAACTATTTCAGAACCGTCTAGAACACAATATTAAATTCATGAACTGTAGTACCAACAAATATTGAAATGTTGTAACTTATTACAGCTGTCACTAAAATTATCGAAGTTAAAAAACTGCATCAGAGCCTCGTCTTCAAGTATTTCGTCGGACGACAAGTGGGGAGTGGACACCGTGGAGTCATGCTCCGGCGAAGTCTCTTCACTGCTTCTACATTCTTGTTCTTCGCAACATTCTCTGTATCCAAATAAAATTAAACCATATCACTATTATGTTAAAGAATGGCCGTCATGCACAATAGATTGACATTTTTTTCCTACTAAAGTAATTTAATAGGTGTGTTAAATAAAATAAAATACTGAATTATTCACCCCGTTATAAGCTAATTTAAAATCTAATAAAAATCAGAAAAAAAACTAAAAAAAATACAAAATAATACCTTTAAGAAAAAGAAACAGTCATGTATTATTTTATTAAATATTATTGTATGGCATAATATTATTGCATGACATAATATTATCGCATTTATACCCACTCAAAAATATAGCACTGGTCCTCGACTTGATTTTCATTTTCCTCAACTTCATTGGAACCATAGCAGCTCTCATCAACTATTTCTTTTAATGTTTTTTCTGGCATTTCGACATCAGGGGTGATATACGATGGCAGAGGTCCAGAATCGCTTTCCATAATAATATTGTCTTCCGGTGCTTCGAAAGACACGTCGTATTCGTGCTCAGCGACTTTACTATTGAAACTGGATACCTCGAACGATTCGATACTATTTCGGTTCTCTACTATGCTTTCAGTTATGCTTTCCCGTAGATTGTTTTCTAATACTTTCTCTTCTGCTTCTGGAAATTGTCGGACACTGTGAAACGATTCTTCGGGGATGAGGACGATTTTTTGTTCCCCGGCGTCATCGGTTTCTTCGGTCTCTTGGTCGGTGATTTCTTGTATAGGATCTTCCATCGATTCTGCTTCATTATAAGTCTTGCTCCATGCGTTTTCCGACTTCGTATGAACTAACGGATTACTAGTGTCGTTAATAATTATTGAGTTTACTATAGAGTTGGTGGTTTTTTGAAATGTTTTTCTCGACCATTCCGGCGATGTAAATATTTTCATTATTTCCAGGTCCTGTCGTGCACGATTTCTATTGTTTTTAATATTCCCGTATTCTTTTTTCTTTGTTAATTCATTGGGATTTTGTGGTGGTGATATTGTAGCAGAGATAATATTTTTGTGCTCTTTAGTACTTAATTCATTGTAAACGTTTGGTTCTTTCTTCAAACCCGATGTAGAGTAGTGTACGTTTTTGTTGAAATTTTTCCGAACCGCACGTTCCCGTTCGACATTATTCTCTGGGGTTCCGGATAATGAAGATTCATACAATACGTGTTTTCGTATTGTTTTTCCGGACATGGTTTGTTTAAATCACAAATGTTATCTTAACAAAATATACAGAAAACTGAGCTGAAAATCTAGTGTTCAATACGTAAATATGAGAGTATCCTAGCAATATACAGTGTGTTGCTTATTCGTTTTTAGTATTACGTATAGGTAGTTTTGATCAACATAATAATATAACACTAAACATATACCGTCATGTTTTTCTGTGACATGAACAAATACTTTCAGGTCGATTATCATTCATCGAACGTCTGTAAGCCCGGCGCGTATGAGGCTTGCATTCGATATTATTTTAATGCATTTCTTTCGTCAAAAAGTGAAAGCATACACACATTTTGGATATGAAATGTATGTATTATATGGCTGTGTAAATCTTTCATTAAATTCACATATTATGACGTATGAATTACCGGTACCTCGAGCTCGGGACATATTGCGCCATTTGGATTGTCAAAACGGAGAGTTACAATATTATAATATACAAGTTAAGCATTATACAATTCAACATCGAAACGATTTGCTAAAAATAACATATGTTCAATATTATAATATAAGTTAGACACTGAAATTCAATATCGAAACTATTTGATAAAAATAAGATATGATATGGGATACTACAAGTCTACACCTGCGGCTAGTGACGATAAATAGATATCGATATTGCAGATATTGCGAAACAACTATTTTACACTGTATAATTAATGATATAAATATGATAAACTGAAATCTAGACGTTTCTGTATTCCTTAATCAGTTTTGTAATCCAATTATTTTTAGCTACGGTTTTCAACAAAATTTGCATTACATTTTATTAAAATGTTAAAATGATTTTAACTGGAGTTAAATAATATTCATAAGATAAAAACTAGACGATAACCTTGATTATTATCATAAATACGATGTAGGTGTGAAAAATTGAATATAATAATATAATTTTACATTATATAACAAAAGTATGAAACAGTTTACTTCATCAATCATCATTCATCATTAATGTACATCAAAATAGTATATGCATACATATTGTACAGGTAAAATGGTTAATCTTAAATGGTATATCTTTACAGAGGTTTTCTGTAAAATATTAAAGTTTAAAAGTTTACGTGTTAGAATTGAACTCAAATATGTACACAGCAGTCTGAAAATTATTCTTTTTGTAATAAAATATACTTTAAGGTTCTATAGTTGAGTTTATTCATTGAATGTAGAACGAGAAAATATTATTACCCGTCGCAATCATCATATTTGTGGTTGAATTGAAATAGGATTTTAGCATTTTTTTTATTCACGAAAGTAAATTAATTTAATTTCCAAAAAAAAAAATTACCACTTTTTTCTTCAGATAATTTAGTATTAAATTTATAACTGTCAACTTAAAGTAAACATATTTAAATCTAAGTTGGATTACAAACTCATTTCGAACGAACGCTCGATTCCAAAGATTTCGGTAGACGTAGAAGTCGTTTTTAATATTTATTTATGCCGCAAAACAGTTTATGACTTATTAGTTATTATGATAATATATTATATTATACTAAATAATCGTCGGTAGTATAATTATACGATTATTATGGAAAAAACTAATATTATGTTATCGAGGAAGCGTTCTCGAAACGGCGGGCACCCAACTCTCCGTCATACCTATTTCGTTATAATAGTCATTATTTATTTTATATTCGTTTTGTAGAACTATACCTGTGAAACAGAATCTTTGTGCTCGTACCTATTATAAATAGTGCAAGTAATGTGTACTGATACAAATAATAAATTATTAATTATATAACACACTCGCATTCCTGGTGTACCTACGTTTGTTTTTAATTCGCTCAAGGCTAACGTAAACCCGAGTATAGATTAATGAAATACCTCCCTCGTGTGTATGTGTGTGTGTGTGTGTGTGTGTGTGTGTGTGTGTGTGTAGGTACCTACGTCTGCGTGTGCTACGTCATGAACAAAAAAAAAATAATAATAATAATAATAATAAATAAATAATAAAAAACTAGTTGGTTGTCGATCGGTAGAGGTCGTGTCATAATTTTTTTTTGCGATGGACAATGGGTGGAGAAAACGTACGGTGGCTATTTAACCACGAATCAATTCCGTAGCATTGCCGATGAAGACGTTCAACTTGGTCGTACGCACATCAAAATATAGAGACACGACCACAACGATGAACCACTTCAGAGTATTCACCGTGAGTATAATAATATATTTATATTTAAGACTCATACACCTCACTCGCCGATTAATATCGAACGAACATATAATTGCTTTTTGATAATAATTTTTAATATCATGATTTGTTGGAAATAACGAAAAATTCAATTTTATTTCTGTCTCATTTGAATGTGTATCGAACGAACATTTTTTTTTTTTTTACGTACACCTCGTGTCAAGGCTTTTGAACTTTCCTCGTTTCGAAGGTTACTTATATAGTATACATAGTTACGTGAATATTTTTAGTGGTTCTTAATATTATGTATTATTCATATCAAATCTCTGCGGTATTTATTGTTCTCAGTCGTCAGACGTTGTAAGTAGATACCTATATAGAAATACATACTTTGTTATGAACAAAATGAAACTAACAAGCAATCGTAATATTTGATAATATATAATGCCTTTCAATATTATAATGTCCGACGTTTTTATTTTGCGTAGGTAGCATTTTTATTCAATTTCTGTAGATTTTAAATATTCAAGCACAAAAGATATTTAAGTAGGTGCCCATAGTATTTATGTAAGTACGAGTTTACTTATTATACTGTGTTATAAGGCGTGCAACAATGATATCAATGATATTCTTTTGGATGACTGCAACCATCGATTTATTTTTTTTCCTTGCAAATTTCACATAGGTCGTTCGAGTCGCAAATGCACTGATGGGACTTATCTCAACACAGAAGACATTGCGATCGTCTTAGGCCTATATTTATAAAACTAAACACAATGCGCATATAGTGCCTGTTTATTTTCATCGTTTTTCGTGTTATACCCATGTTTAAGTTGTGCACACGAACACGCGGTGAGCATAGCCTTTAAAGGCTTAGCCTGAACAAAAATGATCGTACACATATGATCATATAATAATATGCTCGCCTCCAACCATGATATAATTCATAATATCGTTGTCACAACCATCAAAAAAACGCCTAAGCTTTGGTCAAAATATTATTCAAGTTATCGAACTTAAAAATATCACCAAATTGTAGTATAATACTTTGTCACCAATCGAAACAACCATTTTATATTACGTTAATACCGTCACAAATAAGTCGCTTTAAACTATTATGGGTTATGTCTAGGCATTTTCTATGTAAGGGCAAAAAACATATTTTAATAATAAAATAAAATTATAAGTCAAAGAAAAAGTTTTCCTGAATGGCGACTCAGAATATTATGCTTTAATTATATAATCATGATAACTGACGGTGAGGGTTAGATCACTTTTGATGTTTAATACGGCCAAGGTATTTTTTGCTAAACATAATGATATAGTATTGAATATTATGGCAGCAAATAGAATAGAAACATATAATATTAATATTGTGGGAAATAAATGAATGGAGATATGAGAGAGGAATGAAAAAATTAGTCGCCCCCTCGAAATCTGCCACCCGGGGCTGTTTCCTACCTGAATACGGCGCTGATTATGATTACGAATTCGTACTAACAACCCCCATAACGAACTCTGTATTGCACACACGAAAATAGGACCTGCAACACACGCACAACTACGTCGGTTGCCGCACATATTTCACGTGGTTTTAATTTTTTTCAACAAATCATTCTCGAGTCTTGCGTGGTTATCGAAAAGGGACTCATCGTCGTCGTCGTCATTGTTACCTACTACCTCGACGACGTACGGCAAAACATAAACGAACAAACTACTTCTGAGACGAGACGTAATTTTTTTCGCTATGGTCAGGTTACCTGAAACATGAATACGTACAATAAACTAACAATACGGTACCCGCGAAAAACTGAAATTCCTGAATTCCAAAAATATCAATTACCCACAGTGATTCCCGCCGCACACGCAGTCGCACCCACGTCGCGCTGTCATTTTTTTCTCACCCCTCCAACCACCCTCACTGCACCCACACCTGCGCCCACTTCGAGTGTTGATTTTTTGTGTTTTTCGAATCGCAGGCACTAGCGGCATTCTGCGCTTGCGGCGCACTGGCCGCGCCGGCAGGACAACAACACACGGTCGTGCCGATCCTGAAACAGGTGAACCGACAGAACGAGGACGGTTCGTACAGTTACGGATACGAGAACGCCGACGGCACGTACAAGATCGAGACCAAGTACCCGTCGGGGGAGGTGTACGGCAAGTACGGTTACGTGGACGAGACCGGCAAACTTCGGACCGTCGAGTACGGCGCGTCGGCCCGCGGCTTCGAGCCGGTCGGCACGGACATCACCGTGCCACCACCTGTTCTGGGCGTCGACTCCAACGACCTGCACAGGGACCAGTCGTCGCGGTCGCAGGACGACTACGACGACGGACAGTACCGCGAGGACCCGAGCGTGTACTACAAGACGTCGTCGTCCTCGTCGTCGTCGGACGGCCACCACCAGCAGCAGCTGAGCCACCACCAGCAACAGCAACAGCACCATCAGCAGCAACTTCAGCACCAGCAGCAGCAACAGCAACAGCAACTGCGATCCCTGCAGCAACAGGCTCCCGTGGCCGCCAGGCAACAGCAGACGTGGTTCTCCGCCGGAACGCAGCAGAAGATCCGGTCCAACGACCCCGACCAGTTCCAGTCCCATCCGGCCGTGCACAACTTCGATCCCGCTACCGGATCGTTCTCCATCTCGTACACGGGAAAGTGACCGGGCGATAACCGTCCAATATAGAGTATCATAATATTGTACTCGTTATTTTTTTGTACGATTTTTCCCCTTTACTATTATACTATAATATATTGTAAGCTTTTTTTATATAAATCAATAAAAAATCTTTGTTGCCTTATTTGCACGTCGTCATAATTATTATACGTTTTGCTGCAGTATATCGATCGTTCTATCGTTCGCATATATATATTATTATATGGTAACCCGACCCACGGTATACTCTCTGTGATATACGACCACTTACGGTTCTCTATGATGATACCACGATGTCGACATCGGCGCGTGCATAATATTACAAAAATGATTATAAAGCCGCAGGTTCCCACTGCGTACTGTACCGTGCGGCGGTACAAACAAAATGTCGGTAACCCGCGTTACCAGCAAGTCGAATAATATTACATTTTTTCATTCGAATCTCTGCGGTGGTGTGTACTCCACTTGACACACTCGAGTGCGCGCGCACAATATACTGCTCTGCAGCTGACGACCGTAAAGGCGGGTTTTTCCACTACATACACGATCGCTTAAGTCCTCTGCCGTGATTGGTTGGTCGCGTTAGGTCACCGCACGATTAACCACGTTACCGTGTGGTTGGACACAGCAGATAATTTTTCTTTTCATGCAGTACACGCTCGTACAGTGGGAACCCGCCTTGATGCGCTCGCTCGCTCGACCAGGAACTGACGCCAGCGTTAAAGGCGTAGTCGATTTTCGAACCGTTTTGTCGTTTGCCTTGGTAAACCTTGTTGTGCGAATATTGAACACGTCGAATAAAATATGCGAAAAAAAAAATTATCTCCGACCACACGAACCGAATGCCATTTCCCCAGGGCGTGTTTCGGCATTGAAACGAAAGCGCGGCCAACACCCATCCTTGACATTCGCCTCGAACGATTCAAAACTCCATATGGCATATTATGGAATATTATTATTATCATCGTTATAAACGGCCGGAGACGTTAAATATGCCATGTACCTAAATGTTTTTTTTTTTTTAATCGATGGACTATAAGCGGCAATCATACCACCTATTAAAATATATAGTTTTGTTATTTATATTTAGCTGATATTATTTATTGTGTTGTAACCTAACCTAACCTAGTCGTTGATGCTGTACCATGCAAAAAAAAATAACGTTTTTGTTTTATTTTTGTATTAAACGTCGTACCTATAGGTATAGTCGTTCCCGGAGCAGACGAAAACAACTCGTTTGGTTGGGGGGTTGCAGCGGTGAAAGGCGAAAAATAAAAAATCACCACTTAATGTCATATTATTATATATACTACTACGTCTGTCGTCGGCCTTGGCGTCACCCTTTCGTGCCCGTGGAGGGGCTTCACGTTTTTAAGACCTTTTAAGTGTAGATACCATGTTTATTCGTCAGTTTATTGTCAGAGAACAACCAGAACCATGATGCTAGTCAGATCAGTGGTAAGTACGATATGTCAATATTATTTCACCGCGTAACATTATATTATTATATTAAATTAATTATTCGTCCAATAAAAACGCACAGCTCCACAGGGTATTTAAACGACATTGTCATATTATCTAAATGTAATAATAATATATTATATAGGTGCAAGTACCTGATGCCTTCAAATCGTGTCGTTTCATTTATTATTTTCGCCGGTCCGTGACGAACCGTACAAATAACAGCTGATAACTAATCCCATTAATATTATTTTTTGTTGGTACTTTTGATATTTTTATATTATATAGGTATTGTACAAGAAGTTTTTTCTCGCATACTATAAGGCCCTGGCGTGTCGGTGCACATAGCTTAGTTTTTCTAATATTCCAGTTTTCGATTGTATATATACCTTTAATCTCGTGTGTGTGTGTGTGTGTGTGTGTGTGTGTGTGTGTGTGTGTGTGTGTGTTTTCGGTGGATTCGAATCGGGAAAAAGAAAAGCCACCACCTGTACACAATATTATATACGTAATATGGTGGGACGTGATTAAAAACGATGCCGCGAGACGGAAAATAAATCTATCGTATCTATAACAATAATCTAATAATATTTTCGAGAGCATTACTGAAAACTCGGAGGAGTCTTAGTCTGCGGTTGCTATGCTATTACATTAGGTATCTTATACATATATATGATTACTTTTCTCCGACACGCGTTTCGCGGTCGCATTTGACAAAAAAAAAGCGTCCTAAGGCCCTGGTCGTGGGTCATACACCTCGGTAGTCGTCATTGTTTTGAAAATCCCAGCGGTGTGTGACCTCGCCATCGTCCGATTCTCACGATCAGACAATTGTGAAATTAATCAACAGGTGTGTGCAGGCGCGCGGGAGGTCCGATCTGGCGCCTGTCAACGGCTGCTGCAGCAGCCGCGCGTATTATGATAATAATATTGTTAAAATAATAATAATATACAGATGCGCCTCGTCCTTTTGTATCGGAAATAATGAACGCGCACTTGCTATAGTTTTTTATTTTAATTTTTTTTAAACACATTTTTTTTCTCTTTTGACTTGCAGATTATTGTGCTGTTGGGCTTGTGCACATGCTACGGTCAAAATGCCGAAGACTACAACCAGGGTAACGACCAATCGGCGGTAGTGTCGTCGCGAAAAAACCAAGATGTATCTATACTCAAACAGATCCACAGGTATGACGGAGTGTGCTCGACATAATATTAATGTTATTAAAATATATAACATAAATTACGGTTGCGAGCGCGTAATAATGTTCTTTAAAGTTACGTCCCGAGAAATAGTATAGGTATATAACTCAAAAGTGGCGAAGCGTAATTCGTATTATTCGTATTATTGTGTAATATATCAATGAAAATAATATAATATTTTGAATTAATACACGCATGTAGGTACATAAGAACTCGTTTCCCGCGTAGCTTGTGCATAGGTATTTCACTCGGTGTGAAAGAAGACAAATTACAATTTAACGTTTTTCGACGATTTTTTTCTTTCAACAATCACATTTTTTCACGCATAATGTAGTTTACTCGTTCGGTATTACGAGTAAAAACAATTATATAATAATAATTGTTTTTATTCCGCGGTGTAAATGAGCCAAGTTGCGTTTTAATTGTTATAAAAGCAGCGTGTTTTTAGAAAACTGCTCACGCGATTTCGAATAGGCTGTAGAATGTTGTATTTTTTACTAGGTATGGTGAAATAGTTATCTACTTTTGTAAATATTTTAAAGTTATAATATTTTTATACTTGATTTCAAATTTTATATGAAACTCACCAACTTACTATAGTACATAATACGTTTGTATTGACTGAAAACGAAGACGGTTTAATGGAATATATATTCGTGTTGTTCGTAGTAATTTTTAGAAAAATAACAAGTAGTTTATTATTTATAAAGTAAAAGGTTTAAAAATCTTTAATATTATACTGTCTATGGATTACATAAATTAATACAAATTGTAACCTTGTATTTAATTTAATGGTGCAGTACAACTTTTATAACTCTACAAGGTGATAACTTATTACTACCTACCTACTACTTGCATACATCATTATTTATTTCACTTTAAGCAGTCTAATCACTATTTAAAACATAAAATATATACGACGTTAATTATACAAAATAATTGGCTTACTTATTTATTACATAATAATTAGTTTAACTTACTTTAGTTTTCTAAATCTAAACCAAGCGGAAATCGTGAATTTTCGTTTACGGCAATTCATGACTAGTTTTGTTCTGGACAAGTAACGAAGATGACAACGTTTGTCTCTTATTAAAGTGCATTTTTGTCACGAAATAAGTTTACACTTAACAACGTTAATATTAATTACAATACCCACTGTACCTACGACACGAATGCACTGAAATATTGTGTAACAGTAGTATCATCTATTTAATATATTATCCTTGTATAGTATTATGATTCTCTGAATTTCAATATTTAATTACATTTCGATATCATACGATATTATTACGTATCGTGTTTAATCGGCTGATACAGTGCTGATTGCAATTATTTTACACGAGATCGTAGAACAGTTCATGTTCATATTTTTCAGTCTAGACGATTTTGAATAGACGAATAATGTACAGAGCATACGACTACCACATAGCAAATCACCGAAAACCAAATATTTTCGCTCGTTATCATTAAAAAAATACTGTCATCGTTCCTAGACGTTTATATCCGAGTTTAAATGCGCCGCAATAATAATCTGTTCATTCGCCGCGCTCGTTGTATCGTAAAGATAATAATATTATTATTGCATAAATACATTTTTCTCCTCGAGACTTACGATAATATATTATTTCAAAGTACAACGCATCCTGCTTACAGGACGATAACATAATATTATTATTTACTTAATATTTCAAAGTATGTAGATATGTACCTATATTATATTTATCTGAACCCGCCGGCTACTAATTTTCAATTTTCATCCGATTTCCCGTCAATATACGGTCGTCATAAAAGCCGACGTTTTGTGATCTAAAGAGTAATGACCTATTATCGTTGAAAACAATCACTGTATATATATAGACACACTCGACACCCATGAAACCCAAATGACGCAACTCGAAAACGAATCTCACACGTCCGTTTACGAAACGATTTAAAACGTTTCCTGTGCGGAAATCATAACCCGGCTGGGAATCCCAGAACAATGCCATTTTTATGTAAAAGTTATGTGACGAGCGCCGGGATAGGTAGGTATACAAAGTTTCACCACGCACGCAAATACTGCTACAAACACGCAATAATACAACAACAATAGTATATCGTCTATTAAGACGACGATAATACAATAAATGAAAAATTATGTCGTGTGTTTTTCTGCCTAATTTTACTAGACGTATTTTATTTGAGATTTTATTTCCCCAGCGAGATTTAATCACCAAAATAAATTATTCTAAATGATATCCCAGAGCTAGGTAGGTTAGAATTTTCAATTTAAAAATTAAATGGAAGGGCTACTTCATTTCCCTAAATCGTGATAATATCCCCCCCCCCCCACACCGGTGAAATATCGTGAATATAAAATCGTGAATTTGCCTCGTAATTCTCCAGAAAACCGACCAACAACCAATAATTGTGTTTCTTATATTATGCTTGGCAGACACAACGAAGACGGATCTTACACTTATGGGTACGAAGGATCGGACGGATCGTTCAAGATCGAAACCAAGACGGTGACGGGCGAGGTGAGTGGCAAATACGGTTACGTGGACGACTTGGGCAAGTTGCGCGTCGTCCAGTACGGTGCTAACAAGTACGGGTTCCAGCCTTCGGGTGAGGGCATAACCGTACCGTCGCCCACGCTGGTGGAGTTGCGGCCGGAAGAGGACGAGGAACAGGACGAGGAACCTGCACCCGTACCGGCCAAGAGACCGTCGCCCGCGAAACCCATGAAACCACTGTTCCGGAACAACAACAACGGGCCCGAATCGGAAGTCGGATTGGTGAGGTCACAACAACCATCACTGAAGCCGATATCAGTCGCATCCGATTTTGACGACGGCCAATGGACGGCACAGCCCGTGAGCCGACCGCAACAGTCTGCGCCGTCTCACCGGCCGGCGCCACGTCCGAACAAGTCGTCTCCACCAGTATCCGGTTCGTTCAGGGCCGTTCCCGTAGAACAGTCGTCGGACTTGGGTCCGTCAGCGTCGTTCGAGTCAATCCAGGACTTTGGTGGTAGACAGGCGACCGGAAACGGACGTGTGCAGTCTCACGTATCCTCCGTCGATCACTCGTACCAGACGTTCGAAGAACACCAAGAACCTCTGACGGAACCACCGACGTTGTACCAGCCGGTCGCCAAACCCGCGGCCAGGCGCACGTCATCGGCGTCCAGGCCAGCAGCCCCTCAGCTGTCCTCCAACTACCGTACGGCACCCAGACAGATGCGTACCAGCGGCGTTCTTGACCAACTCGCAGAACAGTACGCGCTGCCCGAGTCCCGATCACCCGTGTCCCACGACTTTTCGTTCGGTTCGGACTCTTAAGTGTGACAGACGTCCGTTTAGTTAGGCTTGTGTAAATATTTGTGTATATTTAATATGACTTTTTTTTTTTTTATTGAAAATAAACGATGTTTTTAAGTAAAATTTATATTATTATTATCGGTTGAAGTATAGGTTTTAGTTCTTCCAGAAAAAAAAAAAGAAAAAAATGTCAATCCTATTATCATCACGACTTGACACTCAGCGTGGCAATTCAAAGGTTTATTACATTATGCTTTAAATAGTATAAATATAACCATTGGCGAGCTGAAAGGCTCAATTATTTTGACGCAACTCCTTCAACTTTTCATAGGACCACCCCGCGACTGGCGCAGAGTTGCATGCTAAGGCCCGACCTCTGGGCTCTTTCGGTCACATTTCATAACTTCGTTATGAGCAAAAATGGCGGAGGGTGGAAGTGGTGTTGGTATTAAGAACTAAATTATGAAAATGCATCATTTAAAATTTAAGTTGAATCCGCCACTGAAAACAACCGCAAAATAATGTGCACGAATTTTCTAAACAATGAACAGTAGTTTGTACGTTAATATTACAAATGTAGATAAAACGCAATATGAGTAATTAACTCGTAAATGCTGGGTATATAATTTTATTAAAAATTATAGTTAATGATAATAGAACGATAATGGTATTATCTTTAAAATTATTATGGAATTGTCTTCTTTAAAAAGGCATTTTAATATTCACAGTAATCAAAAGTTTCAAAGTTGTACATATTTACTGTGTGCTTAATTAAACTTACTTATTAATACAAATATGTGTGCAGATTAAACCACGAATGAGTATAATATACAACAATAATGATTTGTGGATAGGAAATATTAAATTGAGGTATTGTCGATTTACAATCCGTTGTTATTATAATATACAAATCCATTGCTGTAATTTCGTTTTCAACTCTGAGCTTATTTAAAACTAAATTTTTAAAAAAGTATTTATATAATAACCACGTAATTATAGGCAGTTATTAATATGGTTATGAAAATGTGCGCAAAACCAGAATTACTGAATTATTTTTGGCCGTCCAGTTATTTCCCCTGCGCGGGCTGGACTTGACCCGTGGGCGGCCTATTGCCTACCCCTGTTATAAGTTGTTCTGTCTCATCCCATGCAATATTAAATTCGCTCTGGAGTTTGTTTCAGTGGCACACCGAAATTACTGTAGACTCTGGTGTCCTAACTAGTGCTAGACATTGTCTTGCCTAATCCGTCCCACGGGTTGAAATGTGTAGGCACTTGAATCCCCTCCGACAACACCCGGGAGCAATTCGAGTGAAAAAAAGGTCGCCTATACCTAGATGTGGGAGGCAATTGGAGAGTGCCCAAATATAATATCATCCCCAACCCCTCTGTTGGCGCTGGTCAGATTATATCAAATAAATCAAACATTTTCATTTTTATTTATTTTACATTTTTAAAATTTATTTATACATTATTAATTATGGTTGTGCTATTTTAATGTGGGCAAGTGGTTATTTCTATGGAGCAACGGGTGGAAGTAATCTTCTGATATTGGACTCTGTGATTGATTGTTCGCACAATAATATTTTTTTATATTGCGTTAATAATAGAATGGTAGTTCTAGGACCCCCTAGAAAAAAATCTTGGTTCATTAATAACAAGCAATCAATTGAGAGGTACCTATATAGGTTCCTGAATTAATTCCAAACCGTTGTACTTAGTTTTTAATTTATGATTGTATAGCCATTAGCCACATAAGTTTAAACGACGAATGCAATGCTAAATGTATGCACTACGTAAATATAATATTATTATACTTCGATGAATAATATGTTGGACAATGAACGATTTTAAATATGCCTTACGATTGACAATTGATTTGTAATTTTATTATTTTAATATAATGGCAATTAGTGCTGTATAAGTTACACAAGAGTTATTAAAAAAAAGTTCTACCATTATATTACAATATTATAATATATAGTTGTTCTTGAAGTTGGACTAGAATCCATTCCACTTAAAAAAAAATTATGTTTCGCTACAATTAGGAAGAGAATATTATAGATTGTTAGATGAGAGGGAATCCTCCTCTAGTGTACACTGTACACTGAAACCGCAGAAAAGAACAGAAAGAGATATAAATATATTATACCTAATTTAATGTTCGTAAAATGTAATTAGAAAAGTTATTTAATGTGATAACTATTATTGTTGATAACATACGATGATGATAGGTATGACAGTTATTAAATTGACCAGCTGAACAATATCTGGTCATTTTTTCGTCAATTAAAACAATAAATTGTGTAGGAATAAATGAAAAAATAATAATTTGAAAAATTGTATCCCATTTGAAGAACTCGTTTCAATTTTGCACGCTTCTACTATTATATTTTTATTTATCGCTATTATTATATTATGGTGGATATAGGCATATGGCCATTATTCCATACAGGTAAGTCGTAATGATGCACATGATTATACGGTAAATGCATTACGGTAAATACTATACAACGAATGATGAATGACATAATGGTAAGATTGCAGTTGTTAAATGTGTACAATATACATAGAGACCTATGGGTAATGCGCCTGCTCACATACTTTTCGTAATATTAATAATAATTATCATATTAACCTTAACCAACGTTATTCTTGCGTAATACTTACACCTTTGTCCAACAACAAAGTAATGGTCGTATAAATTATATATTACCATTTTACAACGGAAAAGTTTTATTATATTAATATTTACATTTAATAGGTGTACATACTTTTTACTCTTACTTATAAAATCTTTATTGTTTTCCATGAAATTAAATATTAATAGATGGCTTAACATATTCATATGGAGATCATGAGAAAATTCTATTAAAATATTTTCATGTCAAAAGCAACATAATTATATTACGATGCGTGATAACAATACAATTTTACATTATGTATTTTATTATAATTATTATATATTTCTCTTTCGCTACCTAATTGCCAAGAATCTTAATCATATAATTTGATTTACTTAATTAAAAACGTGTATTTCAATTACCTACCTACCAGCTTTACGAGAAATTTTAAATTAGTAATTTTAAAATGTGCTATCAAATATAATTGCCACTTCTTAAGTATGAAATCATAACATAAAATAATCACAGCAATTTATAATAATTTTAAAAAAAAATTTTCAGTTCACAAAATATATTATTTCAGTGGTCTCAAATGTATGTGGATTAGTGTGAAATTACTTCCAAATTGTCTTTGTAAATATTATAAGTATAATATTAGGTAAATAAATATAAAAAGTATTTATTGAAACTATTCATCTCAAAATATTGATATAATATCTTTAATGCGCTCAGGTACCTAACCTACATATGTTTAAAATAGATATTTTCTTTAAATTATCTGTAAGTCATACTGTTTGTAGCATTTAATTAAAAGTTGAATATCAAATATTGAATTAATATCATATTATAATCCATTGATGCGCAAAGTATCGGAAAATAAATAAGATAATAATTAGAGAAAGAATATCATATTTAAATAAGTTTGTATGAGAGGCTTTTAATTAGTTTTTAGTTTTATTTAAACATTTTATTTGATCTCTAATTATTAATTATTAACCTTATAATATTAAAAGCTTTAGCCATTATTATTTTCCTCTTAGTATTCCATTTCTATTTTTTTTTTTAAACAACATATTTTACATTTATTATCCCTACACTTTTATGAGTTTAAGCGAAAAAAGTATATACTTATAACTATAGATTTTTAACAGTAATATTTACGCACACCGACTCATCCTTGAGAGAAATAACTTCAGATAACTCGTGTATTTTTTTTATCTGTACCTAAATCTGGCTTTTCTATTTACAATATTGTAACTATTTGTTGGTAAATAGTTATTAACACCATGGTTATCTATTGTTCTCCATTAGGTACTAGTACGCTGGAAAATACTTCAAGTAAAAATACTAAAACATAAAAAAAAATACTTTATAAAAATCGGTTTATATAGCTGATATATTATTGTATATTAATATTACCATCAATCAAATTTTATAATTTATATTATTATTATTGTCGATATGTCGATCCACGCATTTAGTTCGTAAAATATATTGTAATAATATTATTTCAATTAATTAATCGCAACAAACGAAGTGCATACGTTTTAGTAGGTAAAGCTATTAATTAAATTATACGTTTTCACGTTAAAATCCGCCACGTCCACTTCTGCAGACGGCAATAGTGAAATAAATTCGGCAACGAACGTTTTAAATAAACGAAACAATAATTTATATTACAATATGGTATATTTAGTATCGGCTTGTGTACGTACGAAATCGTCAGTGTAATATTATTTTCATATCATTTTTTTATAATTGTATGTGTATAATTATAGTCGCGTGTGTTGTAACAATAATTATTGTTAATAATTAAAACGAAGAGATCGTCGTCAAGTAAATATTATAATAATATAACTAGCTGAATTACCCGGCGTTGACCGAAAAAACTCCTTTTAAGCATTCTAGGTGTAAAACACTGTGGAAGCAAAGTCTTTTTAAGTGTATATTATATCAATTTTTAATGTGTAGCCACATGTGTTTTTTGGTTTTTTTCATATTTACAATATCATGGGAAGTATTGTTGAGTGCAATACATTTGTTGTGCTTAGTAAATCGTTTTTTGCTTTTTTTTATCATTATCCGGCTTCATCGGTGTGTATTTTTTTTCATATTTACAATATTATTTTAGAATATATTATGAGTGACATTGTTATTCGTTGTGTGCAAAATAGTCTTTTTGTGCAAAGCCGTTTTGCATTCTTTATAATACCTCCTTGTATACAATATTTTTTAGTTCTTCCTTCGGGAAGCAGTATTACCAGACTATCAGAAGAGCTTATACGTGAAACAGTCATTCCTTAAATCCACTCCTGCCACTTTCAAAGACTGTCCGGCGCTTTTTCAACTGTCATGGCAAAACAAACCCTGACGGGAAACTACCTTGAGCGGTAGTCAGATGGAATCAAAAGTGTTCTTGGTAGAAAAACTGTTTCTCCCGTACCGCGGCCTGTAAAGACGGTTGCTTCAATTAGATTTGTATGTAAGGTCTTAATCCGAAGTCGTGTGCCATGTTGGACTATGTCACGCACGTCCGAACTGCTAGTAGTCAGTCAAGCAACTGAAATGAATATTAATAATTAATTGTTCACGTGCACGTAACAGTGTACATTGTATAGCCTCCGTGGCAAGGCAATAATAGAGAGATGACTTATAAATAGAACTTGTATGGGTATTGGTTTATGTTATCGATGTGCATTTTATCGATCGACGATTATTATATAGTATCAGTATAATACTATATTGGTATATTATTAAGCATAATATATTGGCGTAGGGGCGATGAAGGAGATTATTTTTAATATTTTTTATGTACATCGTACACATAAACGTTATAAACTTCTGGGAACAATTCTCATTGTTGACCTTCGGACAAAAGGGACAGGTTGCAGGTAGCTAGAAACAGTAGAAATATGGATGAATAATTATAATTGTTGATTACTCCACTAAAACGCGACATTTTTGAAAATCCTTTCTTATTGCACTGTGAGAATACGAGAAGAACGTGTATTCCAAATTTCAAGTTCGTACAATGCGTAGTTTTGAGTTACGGCGATCAGTGACTACGTGGTATATGGATTATAAGTGTAACACCTATATATAATAGCTAATATTAGCTAATATTTATGCCGTCCTGTGTTTCCCATTCAAAGATAAGTTTTTTTCATGAAATAATTTGTGAAAAGAGTATATACGCCATACTTTTACTATGAATCATTATAATAATATTATTTAACCAATGTTTGAGCACTGAACTATACACTTTAACTAGGTAGCTGTATGGGATTAAAAAGTTAAGCATTAACACCATCCAAGTCTCGAAGAACCTATTGCTATACAATTACGTTGAAAACGCTCCAGTAGTTGTTAAGTCTTAACTTCGGAGGAACCAACGAGGGTAAAAAGTACAGTGATCAAATATCAAAATTATAAGTCGATTTGAGATTAACTTTTCTTCCCGAAAAAAAACCTTATTTGATCTATAACAAATATTTGTTTGAAAAAATTAGCCAAATCGGTCCAACAGCCATCCTTAAATGATGCGGTTGGTGACGGCTATAGCATTTATTCATTTTTATGTTACATAGATTACACGCGCATCATATTATGATTCGCAGTACTTTGCGCACACAAACATGTGTTTTCACGGCGACTAAAATATTGTTTCGATAATTATTATTACTATTATTATTAATAGTTTTAATAAATCGTTGGCCGCGCTAGCGATTCCGATCAGGAGCGCCTGAACCGACGAGATACCGCAGCCAACTCGACTCGCGGTCGATACGAACGGCGCACTACAATTTAATTATTACGCGATGGCGGATGTTTGATTATCGAGACTGATGATTATTATTACATTTTTGTCTCGCGGTCTCTGACCTCCCGTGCCCACATAATAATAATACCGCATACTTTTATCACACTGTGTCAAACAATATATGCGTGATTCAACAAATTATTGCCCAACTGTTTGTAACGATGTGACTAAGTTGCCATTGGTTCGCCGTTCAATAATATATTTTTATATAATATATTTGTATGGTTTTAATAATTTTTGGAATCACAATACCTACTTACCCATACTACATTCGATGTACATTATATTTTAAGCCCACGATTTCGTCACTGGTGAACTGCGGTGGACCGCTAACTACTTAATCACGATGTCCAAGCCGTCGTTGTTTTCAATACACCCATCACGCTCGTATACTCAGATATTGAAATAAACTTCGAGTTTCGAGAGGAATAAAAAAATGCTAGTTTTCACGTTTTTCGAGTTTTTACGCGACTCGACTTTAATGCGTGCAGTTTTAAATTCAGCTGTACTACAGAGATTGGGAGGGGCGAATGCCGCCGTGGATTTTTATCGCCTCCCCATCTGACAAATACTCAACTGTCAACGAAATGTATTATATTTTAAACGTACAATATTATACTCTTCAATCGGTTGTACGCATACTAATTGGCACTGTCACTGCAGTCAAACGCGATCATTCAGTGCACTGAATCGAATTATGTCAATGCTTTGAAATCGGACGGCACCAGACACATTGAGATATTGTACTAAAATAAGTGACGAAGGCGAAGGATACCCACCCCCGCGGAGTTCATCAAAGAAGCAATCAACTATTATGCAAAAAAAAATGTGCAGGATTAGACTGATTTAAAAAAAAAACTATAAAATAATAATAACGATAACACGTTTCTAATTTGTATAGAATACTTTTTAAATATAACATATTTTATGTATCAAACGTCAAATGTCAAATGCAGTGTTAAAATGCTTGCGACCGATGAAAAAACAAATGGAGCCCGTCAAAAAAAATTGTCTGATGGATTCAACACTGAACACGTGGTGTGTACCTACTATTGGTAATAGTAATAATATAATCCTGCAGACGGCCAGAAGCTCCAACGTCGTCGTCGTCGTCGTTGAGAAATATTATTACCGACACGATGACTTGACTGCGACGTATCTCCTCGATGATGATGTGCGTGTGCCTTGTGAGATGGTATATGAATGAAACATTATAATACATTATTATTATCGCGTATATGTCGTAGTGGTGCAACAGTTCGAAAACGGCGAGCGATCGGTGAAAACCGAAACAATGCGAACATTAACCATTCCGGCCCCGCTGCAATCGTGATGTCTAAACTGCCTGATGAAATCGCGACTGCGACCGGTCGTGTCCAAAGTCACCTATATATTATATTACAGTCATCAGTATTCCCGAACGGTATGGATTATTATTATTATTATTATCATCATCATCATCATCGTTATCGCCATTATTATTATTATTATTATTGTTGTTATTATTAATATAATATTGCGATTGGCGACGTCCGAAGTATTCGTGTGTTCGCCCGAGAAAATCGTGGAGAAGTTCAAGGCCGCCAATTGGCACCGACCGCGATGGCTGACGTTGCGGCTCAGCGATTGCTCGCCGGATCTATCGGCTCCGCTTTTTTAGAAATCGGTTTGAACATTTCTTGAATACGTTTTGCGTAAGTATAATTCCTGCGCACGAGATGTCAGTCAAACGACGATCGAGCCGAACCCAAAACTACGGAGAATAGCCACTTTATATAGTTACAGCAATAACACGATACAATATAATATAGTAATAGGTACCTACCTATATACACTCTACCGCAATTTTAATTGTGTTCACGTACACGTGTTTCAAAATAATCGCAGGTATAGTTTACGCTATATACGACGACGTGATCGACACTGATAATTTATTATTCCAGCCAATTTGTATTATGAGATTTCAAACCGATTAAACTGTTTGCGTTTCAGTTAAGGTTAAAAATAATAAATAACTTCAATAGGTATAATAATTCACAACTGAAAAATAATACCTGCTTATCTATATATCAATATATTGAATATACCAAGGTACCGACTTAAAATCAAACAATGAACGTATACTGCAGCATACCGTTTGTTATTGACAAACACAAACTTGACTAATATACTTATACTAGCTATAAAAATAATTATTGTATTATTACAACATTACTAGTTGAAATGAATAATTAATGAATAGGTAATATTAAAAAATATAATATTAGAATATGTATCGTTCTAAACGAATATTAATGATATTATGTACCTGGTATCATGTTAATAATATACCAATACTATCTACATAATATCTATAATACTGTAAATTTCCTCAAATGATATCATTTTATAGAAATACACTTTTATGCGAATTTCGTAATTTTTTAAACACAAAAATCGACACCGTCATTTTCAATACAGAATAATAATAATATATAATGCAGATTAATGCTGATAAACGTATATTTCATTTCTCACGCCCAAACGGTGCGAGATTTAAAAATAAATCATTGCGAAATATACGAATTACGGTTGACAGATTGCCGAAGTTAACTGAAGACAAATTTTCAGGTTCAAGTAATGCAATTGGGTCAACAATTCCTGTTGAATCAACCAAGGCCGAAAATAAATCACAAACAACCCGTATAACCTTTGTATAATACAATGAGATTCTGACTACCAAAGACTGAAAGGGAACAGAAAGGTGTACAGCAAAGTATCTAGTCATTTAATAGAAGTTTATTTCTTACGCCAAAAGTATTGCACGCGTAACGGAACGAACAAAATGTGCAACAGAACAATTTAAACGAAGTGGCGTAAAGATACATGAGAAAAAAAAAAGTATTTTCTTAAAATTAAAATTAAATATGTTCACATTATAAGAAACATTAACAACTTACAATTTTCTTAAGCGTGAAAGATTATTGTTATTTAAAAAGTCTACAGTGAACGTGTTACGTAAAATCTGTAGGACTGCGCTGTTATATATTTTGTCGGAATACTAAACCAACATCATTAATATTTTTATTCAAGCATATTTTGTTTGTTTGATTTTTTAGTTTTAATTAATTATTTTTAAAAAAATTCTATCTAATCTTTTTTACGATATTATAATATGCTATTTTTAATTAGGTACCTACTTTTGATTATTTATAACGATAATCACGAATAATATTGCATATTGCATGTTATTATCATTCGTTGTAGGTGTAATTTAAATGAAGTACAGTTGACAATGTTAAAATAACGATTGTTTAGTTTCAGTAGGTAGGTGCCTGCCTATACATCATTGATGTCTATAATAACAATAACACAATATTAATTTTTATGTAATGAAAATAGATAAATCAAACGTTTAATCTAATCCTCATGTTATATAATAAAATATATCATAATATACGTAACATTATATACCATATAGGTAATAAATCTTTATCTCTCATTGTGTTAAGGTTTCTAATACCAAATTAACAGCGTACGTCTTATTTCTATCTAATGTTAATCATTATTTAATTTCTCAATGATTTTAACAAATGAAAATTTATAATTTTCATTTCGCTCACGAGACGCAGACACGCAGTTTAGATAATATAATAGTATAATACCCAAGTATTCAAATCCGTTCAACTGAAATATTATTTTAATAATTTATGGGTAATAAGTGCAGATATTGTGTTTGGTTACATCTAATTTAAAAGTAATAATGGACATCATCTTAAAACTATTATAATCCGTAATTTGCTTTGTTTGTTTTGTTAAAAGGGTATCTAAATAACAAGTTAATGCCGTACAATAATATAAGCTCTGCCGCTATGGCCTGCAATAATCTAATCGTTATTATTTTGTTGAGATATATTATACAACACTCGTGAACAACGACTAAACCGTTGTTCGTGTAATGAGTAATTCGAAAAATTACTCACCGTTTTTACATTTAAATTTAGTCGTCGGCGTTACGTTTTTAAGACAAACATATCATTAGACATTAATTATTTATTTAACTTTAGAATTGTATTATAGTCTAGTCTCATTATTACGTAAATTGTAACTAGTGTAAAAGTATTAAAATGCGTTTACATACACGATTTAGGTACTTTCATTAATGGTCAAGCGGTGTACCTCGACCAATTTACGAATGCAAATGACAAATATTATTTTACCTTAATATTTTGTATTGTCATTAAAAATGCATTGAAAAAAAATGGAATTATACAATATATGGTAGGTATACTTATAATGTCAACAAATCGACTGTATTCTGAACAACAAAATTGCTCAACGCCCAAACCACTCAATTGTTATTAAAATTTAAGCGCGAAAACTTACAGGTGACTTGATAAGTTTACAATATTCGTATTGTTATAAAAGTTATGTAATGTAATGTGGCGTGGTATAGGCGTAATACCATAATAATATTATCATGTCGAGCTTTTAAGATATATTACCACCTATTAAATTACGATTAATTGTATTTTTTATTTTATAATAGTTTTCCTGTGATAATATATTATTATTATTATTATTATTATTATTATTATTATTATAGGGGTAATATCTATGAAACATAATGAATACGGAGACGAAGTGGAGGTAAGAAATGCTGTTAAAACGTTTTAAAATCGGGGAATACTAAATATTGTCGAACTTAGGTATGCGCCTATATAGAATACATAGAATAAAAAGCACGCGTCTATAACGACATATTTCAGATGTTATTACCTATACTTAGTGCGGATAATTGTCGATAATATACGTAATATTTCGTAACCGATAAATATTGTTATGTAGATCGGCGTCCGGATGAGGTACGACCAGTCATAATATTTAGTCGTGAAAAGACCCGCGGGGCAGTGGTGCCGCAATCGCAACTATTATGATAATATTATAGACTCAATATTCATAATTACTGGCCCGTGCGTCATAATTCAATTTGGCCTTTTCCCGTGTTATTTTCCGTCCAACGGGTCATAAATCGGCGTGGGACATTTGTAATATTTTTTTCGATCGATGGTTCTACCATAATTTTGCACGTGCATAATAACTATACAACACAAGACGGCGTTGTATCTCTGGTACACCTACGTTGTATACAATCGCACCAGTGACAGATTTTGAATATTTAAGACAAGACACCTAAAGAATTATACCGAGTACAGTTATTATTTATTTATATCGAAATAAAATTATAATATTATATTATACTGTTTTACCTTATCGATGACCTGCGGTAGTAATACACACGGAACAGTCGATGAAACGAGACTATATACTTCGGCGCACGTATGTGTGCAGCAGGTAGAAGAATAAATATAAATTATTATCATACATTTACAGATTTAGCCAAGTAATCAAAAATATACATCTATGCCTATATGTCATGGCGTGGGACTCCGCAACATTACAAAACGAAAATGCGTAAGGTGACACACGTGTCTGCAGGGATTACATAAAAATGAATGTTTCTTTGTTTGTTTGTCCTCGATAGACTCAAAAACTACTGGACCAATTTCAATAAAAGTTATATCAATAGGTTCCTATTGAGACTCGGAGGGGTCTTATTGCTTATTGTTTCAACCCCTATATTGGGCACTATAGGGTGGCTCACACGTGGGTTTAGTTTTGGATCACCCAAACAAATATTTTTTTGTTTTAATTAAATGGTTGCTATTGATGACAGCTTTCAGATTATATGACTATTAAAATAAATCAGTAGACATGTATGACGTATAAAAATGTTTACGAAAATAGGTAGGTATACATAAAAAAAGAAGAAACCTCAAAATAGTAATCATTGTAACTGTGTTATGTACACTGTTACAATGATTACTTTTATGATTTGATGTCTTAATTCTGGACAATTTTTTTTTCATGTAAACACATAAGGATAAATCTTAACAGTACCTATTGGATTTATGTTGGCTTTAAGCATTCGTTGAATCTATCTCCAGTTGTTTGTGTCAAAATATAAAAAAAAATATTTCGAAGCGATATTATATTTTTAACTTGCGCTGCCACGGACGTAGTCTGGCCGAATGATATTTCTATAATAAAAATATTATAATATTGGCGTCTGCGGCAGACGAGTTCGGTCGAGAGCATAATAATATCAACCTGCTGCAGGGACTCGGTGCGACGTGTACATAACATTTTTGTAATTTGTTGTGGTGCCGTCAAACAATGCGTATAAGAGGTACACTATACCTATGTGTAAGATTAAAACGACAAAAACAATGTAACGCATTGACGCGGACAAAGGACTGCGAGCAACAATAAATCGACGTTAAATGAACTTTACAGCGCGGTGTGCGAACCCGTTACCAGGTCTAAACGCCATCCCGGGGGCAATCGATATTATGCACCTATAACATACTGCTTGTACGATATTATTATAATATTATAGTCATCAGGTATGTTAGTATGTACCCAGCAAAGTACAATAAAAATAATAATCAAAGGTGCGGTGAATAATAAGCGACGATGCAATGTTACATTGTAATACTATTACTGTAGGTATACATAATATTATAATATTACTGTGTTCCCCAGATCGGGTGAAGATCTTGGGAAATATTAATCGGAGGACTTAACGCTTAAATATTCGAAAATATACTAACAATTTACCTAATAATATTAGTATCAAAAATAACAGTTCTTAATGGTTGCGATGCAGTTTATATTTCTAACGGTTATCACTGTGCAGTGTACCTATATAATCTTATAGGTACCTAAAATTATACAGTTTTTGCGATTATTTACAAATTGCAAAGCACTAAGCCACTATTCCATATCTTACATAAATATACGGGCACATTGCCTAAAAACCCAAGTCGTCATTGGTGGTAAGCAAACCTTTTTTTTTGGCTGAAACGTCTTTTGGTGGAAAATCGTATCGTTCTGGCTTTTGGCGGAAAAATACTGTACCGGAAACGGTAAATATTATTTCTTTGGAAACAAGTACCACATACGAGCCGGTTGGGTACGGCGCAGCATTCCTAGAGTTTCAGGTTTGTGTGTCGCGGAGAGATTATACTATATCTTGATCTAATTGGCAATGGATATATAACATTATACGTACCTACCTACCGGTTTCGGTCGGACAATATACCAATTAATCCGTAAGATATCGCATTGCAAACGTTGGACATTATATCTACATAATATCGAGCAGGTATCTACGTTTAATGTATCTAATGTCCGTGTTGCGCAAACAACTTAGGACACGTCTTGCGACTGTTACGCGACGCGGAGGAGGTGCTCTAGCTGCAGGATGTGGCACCGGAGAGATCTGCGAGATCTGCAGGATGAGATTCGGCAGGAGTAGGACCCGTGTACACGATAAACGACTTACCCACGATGACGGTGACGATGACGACGATGTTGCGGTTGTGATGTCTGCGGTATGAGTGCGAGAGCGGAGGTTTCGGCCCCGAGACTACGCGGCGGCGGGGGAAAGTTATAAAACCCACTCGGCACCCGCTCGGACGGCCAGTGTCAGAATAAGACGATCGTTTAAGGACCATTCGCGGACCTCTCGCCGCAGTGCCTTCCACAGTGCTGCAACGCGCGTATTGATTTGCTGCGCAGTTGATTATTATTATTATTTTTGATTTTTCGACACAGTTTAAAAGACAAAAATAATTTTACCCGAAGCGAATAGGTATATTATCATTTCGACGACCTGCACGGTGCCGCCGACACGATGAAGTACACGACATACCTCTTGGTGAGTAAACTCGTCTCATATAATATTATAATGGCATACGCGTGTTCCATCCCATCAACTGAAAATTCATTTTCCCGACCGCGTTTCGATATCGTACAATAGCTAATAATATTTTAATATTACTGGTTACTGTTTTCGAGTTAGGTTGACACGCAGAGTGTGATACTACCTATGTTTAAAATTTTTTTTTTTTATAATCACTATTATTATTTTAATTTTTGCATCGGTCGAATTCTACAATACAATATTTAGGCTCAAGTCTTTGTGAATTATAAAATAATGTTTCCGAACACGTCTGTGTTGAACATTAGTACCTATTTTAATTTTGCATTAAATCATATATTATACTTATTAGATGCCATTTACCAACAACTTTTCTGCACAGACATGCATGACGACGAACTATATATCTGTTTACGACTTCTTTCGTGTGGCTTAATTTTCTCCATAGGTCATACTTTCAGTGTAATGCGTTTTTTTTTTTGCTACTCTATTCTCGTGCGATTTTATCGTATCCAGTTTATTTAACTTGTCACTCGGTATGTGCGTTATTGCGGTTGTAGTCATATGGGTGATAAGAACTTGTACGGTATAGGCTGAAAGAGACATAAAGTAATACGGCAATAATACAAATAATACAAATAGTATATAATATCGCATCGGAGATTACGTACGACGGCACGACGATGAAAACAAATGGTTTTGTTTTCGATTCGAAGCAAAAGATCGATACAACTGGTATTGGCTACCTATCTGTACACTATATGCCTTAGACGTCATAATATTTTCTCATACGGACATGTAAGACCTTGATACATCATCATCCACGTGCATCGCGTTAAGTTTGGATTGGCCAGTGAGGTTGTCAATTAGGTGCATATTATCTGACCAGATATAGTTACTCAGCATGTTCCTTTCATGTCGTTTATTTTCTAAGCAAAGAATAGTAATAATAATAATAATAATACCATCGTTACGAACCTTGAGCGACGAAAACGAAAATCTATTTATTTTTATTATTTTTCCCAACCGCGAAGACATGTACAAGTACGCGCTTTATTACATACACGAATCGTACGTTTTATTATTATTATTAATTTTTTTTTTTCGAGTACCCGTCGACAGTTCATTTTAAATTGTTCGGTGGTCATTGCGCAATCGCCGCCCCACACGCTCGAAGGTGCAATAGTAATATTATAACATTATTATAATACGAATAGTAGTACGTGTAACTATAATAATGTATAAGTACATCGTCCAATAGTATAATAATATGTAGGTATATGTAATAAGTATTTCTATTTTTCGAAATAATATAATATTATAACGTCCGACCACTGAAATATTATTATTATTATCATTCAATTCTACTCGTAAATATCGGAGATTACTATTACTATTATCTACTCGTAGATTTCAGAATAGTCACGCGCCTGCAGTGTGCAGTTATGGGTATATCGCCTCTACCCATAAATAAATTATTGAATAATGTATAACACAATTATTTTTTCGAAAATCGAATTAACATAATACCCGAACGTTTAATTGTCGACGGACCGGAACACAATAATAAGCACAGTGTACAAAGTGTGTGCAACTTTCACTAATCGTTATCTAGGCTTATATTACGTTTTTTTTTTTCATTTTATGTTTGCTACTATCTACGTTCGTCATCGTGCACACACAACAGTAGACACAATATAGAGTTATACAACAACATCGATAATAATAATAACAATAACGGTAATGGTAATACGATAACAATAATTATTACATTACAAAACAACGGTCCGTAACGTTTCTGGGGCTACTCGGACGAGCGGTCGGCGGAAACGACTTTGTGCTAATCCGTTTTTTACATACATTAGCGATGCGTGATGTGTTTTTTTACCTGTAAAATTGTACTATATTGTAGGTACATTTTTCCGACTTTTTTTGTACCACTCTAAATAGTTACGATGTCCCTTTTAAATTAATGTTGTAATCGATTATGATTCGTAGCATCCAAAAACGAACCATACCTCGTTCCAAAATCGCTTAATGTTCAACCGGTCGTTAGGTACCAAAACTAATTATTACTATTTAATTGTATTATTCCACACCACTGTAATATTACTAATTGTTATTTGCGATTAAGATTTATTTCCAATAATATATTATTATAATAAACCGGCGAGAAAATGGTATGTCGAGTAGTTATCTCGAGCCAGTGGTCACACCTATTCCACCTCATTTTTTACGAATACACAGCGATTTCTTTCCACGCAAATCCTTCACATCTAATACAATAATATATTATTACAATATACCGTAGGTATACGAGCGAGGGATTTTCGTAAAACCGATTTCGTCATAATACAGTCCGTTTTCTGATCGTTTGACCCGTGGCCCTCGGCGTATTTCTCAAAATGCACAAGTCTGACACCTATATACACATTATAATAGATCGTGACATCTATACCATATATACGGCGTCCTTGACGTTTTGCGTACTCGGGTCACACGCAGTTCACCGTGGGAATAATGTTCTCGTGGTTCTAACCACCGTGGGTTTTCCGACACAATATATATAATGTGATATTGTGTTATTACACGCGTTTTATATATATGTGCCGTGATTTATAGCCTGCGAGTGTTATTATTATTATTACTATTGCAAGTAGGTTTTTTGTTTTCATCCTCTCGGGACGTTACAACACGTCTGTAATAATAATATCATTATTGCGGCGATCTGCAGTGGTCCTCACACCTGGGATGGTCGTGGACGTGGAAAGACTTGTAAGTCACCACCGCGGCTAATTTAAAAAAAAAAGTAAATTAAAATCACCAGGTCGAATCTGCTAATATGTGGTAACTGATAAGTTATCATCATACAAGACATTATGGTGAAGTTTTTGGTGTTTAAGTCATTTCGATCGTATTTTTGTGTATACGGGGAAATACGGTTGCATATTATTGACATTTAGAAAAATATATTGCCCACCAAAGAAGGTTTGGGGGGGGGGGGCGAGATTGGGAGTTGAAGCTCGGAAATATTTACAGGTATGAAAAAATTCGTCATAAATATTTTGTAAACATGCCTTTGTCTTCTCACCCCTTGGCAACCATCTAACTTAACACGGAAACTTTGAAATTCCAAAAATTCCTGCACTACAAACAATTTAATCACTATCTCTCTGGGAATTCAGCTCAAACGTAGATAAATGAGAACCCATAGACGTCATCTTAGTGAATATAATATAATAAGCTCATTGTTTCCGAAGAAATCAAAAACATTAAAAAAAGACGTCCCTTCTTGCTTATCTCATACCTATATCATCACAATAATAATATGCTTTATTACTATTGTCGTATCGGTTTCAAGCCGATTTTAAGAAATTCTGTTTTTAAAATAAAAAAGTAGTTTTGTGTTAACAACGTCCTTCTATGGTGTTCACAGGTCGCGTTATTATTGGTAACGCTGTGGTCAACAGATGTGGACAGCAGACGAGTGAACGTGAAGCCAGCGGCTACCGATGACGGTGAACAAGACGACGCGCAACAAGCCGCTGCCGAAGATGAGCAGCAACAGTTCAAGCCGGTGTTGATCGCGCGCAGGCCGTTGCAACACAGGCCGCCGGTGGACGTCGAAAGCGAACGACAACCGGTGGTTGTGGTTCGACAATCTCCCAGGGTGTTGCAACAGCGAGCCCGAGAACAGCAACAAGAAGCTGCCGCCGACGAAGAAGACGAACAGCCGCAAGTTATCATCAGACAACAGCCGACGAAAGCGGGTCCCAGGTCCCAATCGCCGCAGGCTCAGCAGCTCGTCCAGCAGCGACTCAAGCAACAGGAACAGCCGCAGCAACAGAAAGAGCCGACCGCGCAGACCATTCGAAACTTCAACAAGCTCAACGACGACGGTTCGTTCACCTTCGGTTACGAGGCTGACGACGGTAGCTTCAAAGAGGAGACCAGGGGCACAGACTGCGTGGTCAGGGGCAAGTACGGTTACGTAGACCCGGACGGTAACAAACGAGAGTTCACGTACGTGCAAGGCAACCCGTGCGACCCGAACGCTGTCTCGGCCGAGGAAGATGACGACCAACCGGGCAAGCCAGGCGAAGAGGAGAACATCCCGGCCAACATTCCGGCGAACGCTGGTAGGCCCAAGCCCAAGAAGAACCGCCCGACCACCACACTGTTCCAACAGACGTTCGGCGATTTCGAACCACAGCCGCAGTCGCAGCCGTCCACGACGCCGCGCATGCCGGGCAGACAGCAGCTGCAGCCGACGTTCCAAGAAAGCCCCAGGAGACCACCCCCGCAGATATTGTCACCGACCACGGCCGCTCCGGCACCACAATTCCCACCGGCCGCCGGAAACTTAGAGTCGGCCATCCGAAACTTGCCACAACCATCATCGCCGTCGGGCAAGGTGCAGCTCCAGTCACCCGCCGGGCCCAACTCTCCGCTGTACACCACCGAACTGGTTTTCGACCCGGCCACCGGTCAGTACAACACGGTCATATTCCAACAGGTGCCCAAACAGCAGGCCGGCATCAACATCAACCAACGTCTGCCCCTGCAGGGAGCAACGGCACCGGCTAGACAACAGCCCCTGCCCCAGCAGCAGTTCCGACCCCAGGCCCAGCCGCAATTCCAACCACCGCAGTTCCAACAACCACAACCGCAATTCCGACCAGCGGTCCAACCGTTCCAGTCACCGTTCCAGCAGCAGAGACCGGCTGAGTTCGACTTCCAGAGGCCTTCCGCCGGATTCCCTGGAGCTCCGGGCCCACAACAGCAATTGGTGCAGCAACAACAGGCCATGGCGTTCCAACAGTCGCAAAACCTGTTCAGACAACAGCAACAGAAACAACAACAGCAACAGCAACAGCAAGCGTTCCAACCGCAGTCGTCCCCTCAGTTCTTCCCGCCGCCGTCGCAGCGTTTCGAACCGGCGTCGCAGTTCGCGCCTAAGCAGCCGCAGCGGTTCGAACAGCAACCGGAAGCGCACCAGCAGCAGTTCGTGCTCGTCCAGCCCGGCCGGACGCCCGGACAACAGAGCTTGGCCGCCGGCCAGATCGACGCGTTTCTAAGAGGCCATAACGTGCAGTTCTAAACGGAATAATTCAATAATATTTCCATTTGTAAATAACATTATATTATAGACACTGCGTACAGCAATCCATACTATGAATTTTCGCTGTACGTCATTCATATAGGTACGATAACTATATATATTATTTTATTATATTTTAACGTAATATTAATGGTAAAAATAATATTATTTTCGTGTAAACTTAATTAATAATGTGCAACGCGTTATAAAAGTATTATATACATATAAATATAATTTTTTCTATGAATTTCGTGCGTAGGAACTATATAAATATATAAGTATATATATTCACACCCGTTTGGCCAAGCGGTTTCACCTGGCGGAGGTGAAAGCCATATATAACTTGCTGTATATTTTAGCACTTTGCTAAATGCTAGTTTTTTATTATTTTTTTTTTTTTTGTGACATTAAATCCTCGTAAGATATAATAATAATATTATTAAATATATTTGATGTTCCAAAAACAAAATGTGCTCAAAATATACCTACTCCCAATGTTTGTAAATAAATAAACTTTTATACTACCTATATTATGTATTATGTATTATGTATTATTATACATAATTAAATTTTAATAATAAATATAAGTTGTCTGAGAAAAAACGACAGTTTGTTTTCACTTTCCGTTCTTATTACATATATTTACTATATATTATTATGCACAAATATATGTATCACTTTCCTGTATATATGTGTATTACTTCCGCACCAAATCCGGTTTGCTCCATATCATGATGTAACCGACTCGGTTTCTTCGCGTCTTTAATTGTTGATATCTGACCCAAATGGCAGCTGCATTCCATGAGACATACCATAACAGACGAAAATGTGTTCGGACACAACTGCAGGCGTGGTGGCCGTAGGTCGCAATTACTTATTACAACAATGCCCATCGGGCAACCCATAAAAACATGTGATTATTATAACATTATTATGACACAATCCGTAGGTTCCTGCAAGGTAGAAACACTTGACAAGTTTGATTTTTTACTTTTTTCTATATTTTTTTTTTTACCGATCAATAATACCCGGCCGTACGGTGCCTCCTAAACAGAGCAAAGATGTCATGATTATAGAATAAATAATAATAATATTATGACGGCTTGTGATCGTGTGAAGGTTAAAGAAAAAAATAACACACCTAACACATTATGACAGTCATGAATATGGCTATCAATTTATAGAATATAATAATATTATTATTATATACCATACGCCTACCATATATGTAGGTAAAACGTTCGAGTGCTGCTGAACGGAGTTACTCAGCCGGAGCAATAAAATAACAATGAAAGCAAAAGCTATTAGAATAAGAGTATGTACTGACACGCTTTGCTTCTTGGATATAATGAAATGGCCGTCACCGTGAATATGATGGCGAACGTGGGCTGCAATATTAAATATAAAAATAAATCCATTATTAGAGCTGATACTGCACCAATTGATTTATATTTTTATTACACGTTGGTAAGAGAGATTTCGAGTGGGCGAATAGAAATATGATTTTAAATTAAAAACTTTTGAACAATATTAATTTATTTATGAATTTCCAATACGCCATATAATGATCAAAGAATAATTATTGTTTGAATGCTATTATTACGTACAATTGTTTACACAATTTTATTTTAACCTTAAATGCTTGAGAAAATCACAATTTATATTAAAAGTATTCTCTAACTATAGGTAATCATTGAATGCAAATAAATAATAGTCGTAAAAATATATTTAATGTATATTTTCATCAGATATAATGATATGATCGCTGATAAGCCCGCGATAACAATAAAATATGAAAGAAATTGATATAGAGATCTTTGAAAATTAAAATATTATTCAATCCAATAGTTATACGCAGTTATCACCTAATATTTTAAATTTAAAATACTTAATATTAATGTTCTCATTTGTTTAGATAAATCAATACCTGTACATAAACGTCACATTGTAAACCGATTTTGAGCGAGAACTCGGTTAACGTTTATTTTATATCTAATAAAAGAATAATAGAATATTTTATATTCTCGTGTGTTCATAAAAATAAAGTACCGCAATGAAGCTTAATTATAATACTGTAGTGAATCTGGTATAAATCAATACGCGGAGAGTCCATAGAAACCCAAACCGCCTATTTAAAAATCTAGAACACTGTTTCCATAGTATAATTCAAAACACCGAGTTGGTAAATGTAAGTAAAAAATACAAATGAAAAAACCAGAATTTTAAATCAGAGACATAATACATAATATTATATCCATCCGATTTTCGAAAGATGCAATCGTCCTATAATATATCTATATGACAACTGGTATTCCCAAATAAGTTTACAATCTCACTCTCTATTCTGACGAACATGGAATAATAATATATTTGTTGAAATGTAATTTTCTATAAGCTATTTGGATGTAACATCATTTTACCGTTTCTTCTATCCTAGATCTACGCAGAGAACAATATACGTAAAACGTATATTTTAAATTCACAACAACCAATAATAGAAATAATAAAGATTGGATGTTTTTCAACTCAAAATGTTATTATAATCAATTAAATAATGAAAAAAAATCAATACAAATTATTTTGTTATATTTGTTTGAGAGGAAAAATTAATATATGATTTAAACAGTAAATGGTTTATTTTTCCAAAATTAATTTTATTATTATATTTTATACTATTATAATAGTAAATAATAATAAACTATAAATATTAAATTGAAGAATTATTATTTTTTATACATAAAGTTATATTATATTCTTAAAGATAAGTGTGTGGTACGCTTAAAAATTAAAATTAAAAATATAGTCCGTGTACCTCTGCGCATACCTCTGCGGCTCTTCCTACAGATATTTTTTTTCCATACTTTTTTTATGCATACAGTTTTATTTAGTTACAAGTTTCCAATTAAAATATTAATTTAAACTTTCTAAACCATTAGGTAAAAAATGATTCTTAAAGCATGAAAAAAATTATATTTTAATGCCATTGAAATTGCACCTACATAGTAAATTGCTTTGCTAAAATAAATAACTTTACAGCAATTAAACATAACTAGAACTCTGTAATATTATTGTACATACAGTTGATTATTTCTAATTTTTAACATCAAACACTAATTATTTTGAAAAGTTTCTATAAGCATTTTTGAAATTTTCTTTTTGCAAATATAAATACAATCTGCAAATATTCTAACATTTTATGTTGCCTTTTTTTTGTACTTATGATTTTTTGTGAAACCATTATCAATATTTAAATATTATAATATGGCAACTTAAAATTCCATATTTTTTTTTTCAAAGCACAATCATTTTCTAAGACTATTGATTTATCGAATATTAAGGAAAAGTGTTTTATTAAAAGGGATTAAAAGTTTAGATGAGCTCTGCACGGTACGCCCTGAATTTCGAAGCATACAACCCTTGTCAATCGTCAATATAAACTAACTAGAAAACTTTAAAATAAGAACAATATAATATATGCAAAAAGATGTTCAAAACAACGAAAGTGCGATGTTCGTTATATCAAGAAAATTACCCTTCATTATTATAACGAGTTTTTCGTATTTACTTATTAAACTTTTTCAGCTAATCAACTGTACATAATTATTATTATTATGCATGAAAGAAAAACTGAGATTGATTAGGGCTACAGAGAGTGAGTGATTGTGACGACCCCACAGCGTAATTCAATTTCCTTGTCGACATAATAATTATTATATTCTGTAATTAACAAAAAACTCTTCGCTATGTTCACAATCATAAAAAAGTGTTATACAATTAAATTTGAAAATGAAAAAAGTTGTGTGACGGTCAACAACATAATTTTTAATATTACCAATCTTCCGACATCAGATACAAACTATTTATAAGTTCATAAAACGTCCTACATTTTTAAATCAACTATGATCTGGTCCTGTGCAGACAATTACAGCTCATCGATAATTTCTAAATAAGTTTAGTAAATTAGTAAAAATATTAGGATTAATTAAACAATTATTGGTATACTAACTGTTATAGTATACTAGTATTTTAATTTTTTAATTGAAACCGTATTTTATCATTGATTTTGCTTCAACTAGGAGATTCACAGAATAACATTTTTCTAATAATTATCTAAATTATATAGACAAAACTTAGTTTTATTTTTGTAAAAAATAACGATGATATTATATAAGCCGGTAAATGTATTTGCTAAAATTTGTTTTCCGGCAGTAATTATACGCGTGGTAGTAATCTAAGTACATACGTATGTATATATAGTTTCAAAACAACTACAGTTTAAAGAACACAAACCTTAACTTAAACGTTGTATTTGAATCTATATAAGTATACACAGTTATGCAAATAAGTTTAAATAATTACCAACAGCAGAAAACAAATACAGTTTTACAAAATATACATATAAGTTTCTAAAAAACATTTAAGTATATCGTATATAAACCGTAGGAGTTCGTAATTTTGTATATATACTTATATGTATTATATAATAATATATAAAAATTAAAATACATTTTTATGTGCCACTCACGATTAAAATTAAAACTGCCGACGATTTAAACTTTATATGATTGATATATATATATAACTACATATTTAGGCTAATATTATATACCTACTAAATCGATTTAGTATTTATTAATCGAATTGTTGAGCTAATTAATATTGTAATTGATATTAATTGTACTTAGGTTATTCTAATTGATTGCTTGCAGAATATGTGCCTCCGTTTATTCGCAGTTTTGCGGGAGTGCTGTAAAAGTTGCGTAAATAAATATTATATATATTTATAACCCATAGACATAATATTGTATGTATATAATAATTGAACCAGTTTTCAATACCTAGGTAAGCTGCAGGACACACCCATTTGTACGTGGAATGAGGATATTCGATAACCGCTCGTATGGGTTATCTCAGCTTTCTCCGCCTCGTGCTTCGGAAGTTGACAGAATGCGACCAAATATTAAAAATCTGGTATGTTCACTCCTAATATTATAGCGTAGACGAGATCGATCCGGCGCGTGCAGATTACATCAGACCAAAATGTAGTTCAAAAATTCGGACCTATACCTAGGTCATAACCACGCTGCTCAAACGTACGACGTATTATATAGGTATAGCCGGTTTGGTATGAAATACTATGCATTGCGTTAGATGTATAAGACCCGACAACAACGCATAAAATAACTTAAAAAACGTAAATTCTGCCTATCTGTTTATGTTCTGCGCGTGTATGTATTACGTACGAAACGATTTTACGAGATATATTTCGGCAATTCGAATTATACGAGGTCAAGTCACGATTTTATAAATAAGATATCATTACCTATTACATATTATTTAAAATTAACTAGGCATCACACAAATTATTTACTACATTTACAAATGCAAAAAAAAGATACTATACTATAATCCTTGTGAAAACTTTCGGTAACCCGTTATTTGTTTAACTGTCCCTCGAGATTTTTGTTTCAAACTAATGTGTTGAAGTTTTCTCTGCCCGATACGAGTTAAACTTACCGGGAATAGATTTCCAATAAAAATATTATTTAAAAAAAAATACAACTAATTCCGATACCAAATGTTTGTAATATAAGGACCTCAACTGTTTTAGTATTTGAAAAAAAAATGCGCCTTAGTACACATCAGTTATGTTAAAGTAGGTATTTATAATTTATTATAATGAAATTATTTATCTTTATTTCGTAAACATTTGATCTACACTATGATGTAATTATTAAAATACATAATGTTTATAAATAAAATATACCAAACGCCATAAAAATATTTGTATGAGAGAAACGTAATCTTCGTAAAAAATAATAAAAAGATACCAAGGTTTTATCACTACAGCAATAATGTATGAAATAAGAATTCTCTAAGCAATTTTGTCATATTGAGAGCTCCGTTCCAAATTTAAACTAGTTAAGTCCTTGATAAACTAATGATGTATTCAATGTAGATCTATACTTAATGTACCCCGAGTTCGATTACTTCAGTATATTATAGTTTAATTATGCTTAAATAGATATATTATATTATGTACTCATTTCGTTTGATAGGTACTCACAATCGAGGTTTTGTCTTAACAAAGTCTTCTTTGCGACAAGGAAGCTAGGTTATTAGATTGTTAATTTTTTTTATGTAGAACATCATTAATTTTTTTTTAAATCTATTGTTTTTTTGTGTATGTGTTTTTTTTAAGGCTATAATATGAACTCATTGTGTGCTTTTTGAGTACAATATTGTGAGGTTGACAGCAAACTACCAAAGACGCTATTTTTGATTAATTAATCATTTTAAATCTTCAATACACGCTACACGAGTAAAGAATATATTAAATTCACAAGTTAATCCAACAAATTATTACAGGTTATAAACTAATTGATTGCATTTACATAATCTTGAATCTTGATGCTAGATGATATTAATATTATTTAATGACGAATAACTGCTAGTTACTGCATATAACTAACCGTTAATACTTATTGCAGACACTTCATAATCATAACAATAATTGAAATAGGTATAGATTAATAGATTAAAAAAAAAAATCAATTTAACTATACGCTACATGAAGATAATACGTGGATAACTATAGGTGTTAAAAAAAAATAATCCAATCGGTACAATATCAAATATTTTAAAAACGTTCCACTATGACTTTCTAATGTGTGTAATATTCTTTCGAAATCTAATACCTAATTTTCTCAAGCGCCCTTCGTTATCCATACCATATTGTTTCAAACTTAAATTAAACAAGTGTTTGACTAGGTATCGAAATACCAATCATTTATTACGATGTATATTATAATATGTAAATTGTTCCATAATATAAATAACACAATAAAAAGATACTTTATAAGAATAATATAATTCGTGTTTGAAATTTGAATACAATATATTATGTATATTTAATGATGTATCAACGAGAAAAAAATATAAATTTTGTTTTACAAACGTCGCATAGTTTACAAATAAATATAAAATATTATTATTCAACATTTGAAACTTTAAAATAATGATAGTATTAATTATATAATACACACCTATGTCCTGAAGTTCCTCTACATACGCATAGATAAACTACTGTTCATGTCCTAAAATAGTAAAATGCTTAGGCTTTTAAGAACATAGTAACCACTAACCAAGAAAATATAACTAACATTATATATATATATAATATTGGTATACCTAATACCTACCAATAGTTGTAGTGCAATATATACAATCTAGATTCTAGAATCTAGACAGTAGACCCATTTATATCATTATTGGACCACAATTCCTATGATTAAACTTATGATAACATAATAGTATTCTTTTTTCAAACAGAAGAACATAATATAATTCTAAATAAAAATACATTTTAATAAGACAGTAAAAATGTATAAGAAAAAAAATTATTCATTTCCGTTAAACTATTTCACATTTACTAACAATAGAACATAATATGTACTATAATTTTACTTATGAAAGACATTGAATTTTACAATTTAATTTATTTAAATTATTTAAGACCATATTATGTAAGACAAGCTAATGGGTATGTCATTGAGGCTTTTTCTTGAATAATAAAAAAAAACATATGTACATCAATAAACATACCTTAAAAATAATAACCATAACAATAAAATCTGCTTTATATTGAATGAATATTATATAAAAGACTTAAATCATTTGAAGATTTTCAATTTAATAATTATTATAATTTGTGTGACTATTTAATTATTTATTACATTTAAATAAAAAACTATTTTTACACCTAAAATATTATGTAAGTTTAAATTGTAATTGTCTTATTTATTAAATTTAATTATCTTCTTAGGCATCTAGTTTAAAAAAATATTTAAGTTACATGTAACTAATCAATTATTATAAGACGTTATGTAAAATATAATTTTTTGCCAACTTAAATTATTTTTATTTATTTGAGCCACTAAACAAAACTAAGACCTAGAATTATTAATAATTGTTAATCGTAAATTCATTCAACTTTAGAGGTTAACATATTATTACAAATAACAAAATAAATACCTACCTTGCCAATTTGTATCAGTCATCGTATCTTATTTTAATCGATATATTTTAAAAATATATCATGATACATACATTTAATTTATGAAAGTATAAAATACTATTATCGAGTCTGTAATGAGTGAACCATTTATTGGTATACATCAATGAAATCTGAAAATGCAATAGGAATATTCATGAACGTGTTTTATGTTTTATTTAATCAAAAGGTACAGAAATTTCAATTTATTAAATATAACTTTGTTCACATATTTTATCTATTCAAATTTGTATTGATTTAATATCACCATAATTACTTAAACATGGTAGTAATAATAATTTTTAATATTCATTAAAAAATCAATTATATCATATTATATTCAATTAAATAACCAATATAATAGATACCATCTAATTTATTAAATCAAAAATGTTAATAAAAATGTTCATAAAAACAAAGATATATTCTGCATCATTAAAAATCGGAAAAACGTCCAAACTCCTGAAGAAGATTTGAAGTATCTATACAGCTGAGTTCAATAAAATGACTGAAGTATGTGAAAATATAATTGCTTCAAACAAAAATCAAATATTATGTATACAATGATAAATCAGAGAAAACTATATAGAGCATCTTTAGCACTACTTCCTGTAATTATTTAAGTACAATTTAAAGTGAAATCTACGGGTTATATAATAATAATTAATATACATAACATCATGATTTTACCACAAATGAAACGCATGAAATACTTATTAATATGTTTTTTCTCTGTGAATGATGCATAAGGACCGGCGCATGTGATATGCAATAGCAAGACGTACATGATTAATACATTTCGACGATCGTTCACATACGGCACTTCTTACTTTTATTTAATACATTAAAATATCTACGCTTATTATCAGTTATCAGCTGTAGACCCATCTAAAATAAAAATCAACATAAAAGAAATTTTATATTTTGTGAATATTTAGCACGCAGTATTAAAGTTTACACAACACTTCTTTCATCTCGAAATCAAAATTACACATAAGGGACCACCCTTTTTACATTTTCGAATTTCTTTTGTGAATTCTTAGTATACCATTCCTGTAAGCTTCCAAGCCTAGTTAGGAAATTCGCTGAACACTCGTTCCCCCACAAAATCAAAAATACATAAACTACAATTATTAGTAAAGGGCGAGCAACAGGTCTCACCAGCAGATTGCAAGAACCGTCGAAAGTAAAAATTAACCTTTTTGACAATAATTTGTTTGTAAATATTTAGTTTACCGTACACATTCATTTTCAAGCTAAGTCTTAAAATTCACTCAACACTATCAATGAGTCCTCCGCTTTCAAATTCAAAGTTATGTAAACTATATGGAATGGGCCGGAAACTCACTCTATATCAAAAAACATTTTTAAATTTAAATTGTCATACAATATATGTTATTATGTTATATTTTGACTGTACAACTAGATAAACCCTAAAATATTAAGATAAAATATACATCATTAGAGTACCTATAGATATTTTGACTGCACAATAAGATATCCTTAGAAGCAGATGACGCTGACACACTTCTGGCGTTTCTGTTCAGTGTCGTTTATCATAATATAATAATAAATTAAATTAATTTAAACATTTATACATTTATACATGACGAGGTAGGTACATTCAAAACCTACTATTCAGCAGTGTGATTTTCTCGTTTCTTTCCTTTGTAACATTATTTATCATCGTAGATGGTTCTCAACAAAATAATACAAAATATAATATGTGCATTTGCCTAAAGGTTATAACATAATAATAATAACATTTTTTTAACCTTTAGAGTCGGATAGTATAGTACATTATTACCATCCAAGTATCTGATACATAAATTATTACCAATTGCGTCCCTAGTTGTATTTTTATATATTTTTTTATTTTTTAATTTTTAGTGATAAACTTATTGAATATTATTAGTATTATTAATAAATAACTACTAATTAGGCAATTTTTTACAGGCCCAGAGTGCAGACCAGACCCATGTGTGCCCGTAAGGTATAAATACCATACATATAATAATTTAAGTACATATTGTGAAATTTCGTATTGTAAAACGGATACCGCTATTGTGTTATTTACAGGCAATTAGCTTAATACAAATAATTTCAATTTTAACATTATAATGGATTGACTATTATGTACTTTAACAGACATGTGTTTTTGGGCTGGATACAATCTTTTTTTTCTAGCCAATTTTTTCGAGCCCGATTTTCGTATTTACTGTATAGAAATGCAAATCAACTAAAAAAAAAATCAATTTAAATTCCTAACAAAATGTAGCATGCTACTATAGATATATTTCCACTGGACTATACCCAAAAACATATCAATGATTAATTGATTAATACATTTTCCTAGCAGAGAAACAATATCCAGTAGCATACTATTTCATATAATATAAATATATATTATATTATTAACAATATATATTAATTTTGAAACTACTTTTGGTTATATTCATGAGTGCTCGCATAGGGTGCCGGGGAGGGGGAGTCCATCTCAGCTATTTTAATTAATATTAATTGTTTTATCACTTGTAATAAAAAATTGTGCGTGTAGTATTATTAGAGATTTTTTACTTTCCCTTTCCATTCCACTGGCTTATATTTCTGCGGGAGACCTTGGTTATATTAAACTACATACATGAATGTTCTTATTGTTGTATATCCGCAACTACTGAGCAGAGAATACATATACCAGCTAGGTACATGTATTATTGTAATAACTGTACTAAATTAATAATACTTAATAGAGTTTCTTAGTAAGTACTTCTGCAGCTTCTTCTTCTTCTTCTTCTTCTTCTTCTTTTTCTTCTTCTTGAGCTTTATGGTCCTTCAAGAGCTTTCGCTGCCTCTACTACTTTTTTCAAACTATCTCTATCTATGCTGCCTTCTAATGTTAAACCCTGGGCGCACTTGTTTAAATCTTCGTTAACCCTGTCTGTCCAGCGCTGTCTAGGGCGACCCCAAGGTCTTTTCCCAATAATTTTTCCTTCCAGAGCTTTCTTTAGAATTCCATTTTACCTCCATACATGGTCAGCCCACTCGATTCGTATACTCATCAGATAAGAGTTGATACGGGTTTTTTGATAAATTTGTTGAGCTTCTACATTAGTTCTTCTTCTGTATACTTCATTTTCCAGTATAGGTCCATAAATTCTTCTAAGAACTCTTCTTTCAAAGGAAGCCATTTTATCCTCATTTCCTTTAGTAGTCGACCATGTTTCACACGCGCGTATGTTAGAACTGGCCGTAGGGAAACTTGAGTAAGTACAGGCGTTCCTTTGATCGTCTAGAGAGGAGTTTTGACTTGAACAATTTTTATAAAGCGTAGTAACTCTTGTTAGCGGCTGATATCCTCAGTTTAATTTTATTATGCATGTTGTTGTATTGATTTATGTTTTCACCAAGATATTTGAAATTTTCCACTTGTTGGAAGGTAAAGTTTTCTACTACTAGGTCCGAGTTATCTCTTGTTCCCCTAGTCATGACTAAATATTTGGTTTTATCCTGATTTACTTCTAGACCCATTGGCTTTGCTGATTTAATTAAATCATTAAGTACTTATTAATCTTATATATTCGTACTTCATATAAAGATTTATTTTAAATCAAAGCATGTATTTGTATATGTTGCATAAACTAACAATATTTCATAGTAAAATATAGTCTATAACAAATAGTTGACCACTTACATTTATAAAAGCATTTTATAATAATAGTTATATTTAACCAGTGGCGTACACAGCTATTTTCAATAGGGGGGGGGGGCTTACATATAAAAAATTATATACATATATATATAATACATTGATAAATTAAAAAAATATTTTGTTGTTTAACTAATATTTATTTTCATTATAAAACAATGTCTATTTTCCTGGGTTTTTGTCCCAACTCATCAATGACTTCTTCTGGAGTTAAATTTATATCACGGTATACCGACAACATGGTCAATCCATTTAATCTGTCCTGTGTAAATAATTATTTTTCAGTTTAAAATATAATGTTATTGTAGAATAGAGTGTAATATAAAATATCAAATAAAAAAAAATAATAAATAATAACTTCGGTGACGACGGTCTTCTCGCCGTACATTTTTAATCGAAACTAGATTGTGACGGTAACACTGAAATTCCCTTAATTTAATTTTGTATTTATTTTTTTTTTTAATTGTCATCATTTTTACAATACATTTTTACGTAATTACGTAAACTGAAAAAATACTAAAGGGGGGTTTGAACCCCCCCCCCCCCGTGTGTACGCCACTGTATTTAACTACAAAATTAAAAACTTAAACTGAAAATAAATATTTATTATTTTCATTTAAAATTTGATAGTTTATGACTCCGGTTGCTTTCCCTTAAATAAAGACTATTCACTAATAATTTTCTAGAAGGAAAACAATTTTCTTTCACTTTCAAACAATACAATTCTGAATAACAATGTAATAATGCAGTGATTTTCTCACATGACATCCTATAATTTATTATATTATTGTAATTTGTAATACAACTATATTGTTATATCAACATATATATTAGACCGAAAATAGGACGTAATTTAATCACGGTTCGATCTATAACCGTCGATTTCATTAATATGTATTATGAGATAAAATGTATATAATTATTGGTTATCTGATAAAAAATAGTTATTAAAATATATTTGACTACCTATTTATAATTGAATACCTCATGATAAGTAAATACAAATAAATAAATAATAATAATGGTATTTTGATGTAATGCATTATATCTATATGTTATAATATATTTTATACTATTTATGTGCAAAGTGATTTTTTAAAGGTAAACACTAAAAAAGTTTGAAAGTTTTTAGAAATATATTATTTTTATAGTTGTATTTAATTATACAATAAACATTTTTTATAGTTACCATTTGATAGTATTTTATTATTTAGGGTAAATAAATGGAGTGAAGTTATCCTGCAGAATGTTGGTCCAGTACTCCACTCGTTTAATACTATTATAACTAATTTACAACTTATTCAAAATTCCTTTCTTATGCATTTGAGTTCTCAGACAAACTATTCTGCTTCGGACTATGAAATAAAAATGTACGTTGCATTTAAACAAGTAAAAACTTCATATACGATAGTTGATAAAGATAGAAATAGTTAATAGTTTTTTATGTTCAAACTGTTTTGTAATTATTATGTATTTAATACATACCTACTTCAAATTATCTAAAACGTTGAAACTTTTCGATAAAATGAATCTTAAAAACACTCACTAGTCATTGATAAACCTTTTAAAAAAAATTGCCCAGTTAATTGTATCTTTTTAATAATTATAAAGCCAAGCATCATATTAGAACAGTCAATCGTAATGGAACAAACGACGATATATTATCATATATAATATTCTGTTGTATATACCTAGTATAATATTATGTACAATGAAAACCACTAACCAGACATGCACTTTCATTTTTCCCCCTAAATTATAAATCAGTTCCTACGTTTTGTTTACATCCATTGTAGACATAAATTCAAGTGCAGGGTTAATGAGTATGAATAATCCAAACACAACGGTTATGAAATAATACTCTACCACATAATACATGTATTTGCATATTTTAAAATAAAAAATAGATGCAAATATGTCTATGTAAAAATATTTTTAATTTCACTCACATTATGTACAATTGTTCACTACAATTAAATCTATAAACTGTATAAGAGTTAATTGAAATACATCTTATTGGTTTTGTATACCTACCGTGATTTTTAAATGTGATGAATTATTTTTAATAATATTACAAACGGGTTTTTTTTTTTTTTAATTACGATTCAACTATATTTTCTGAAAATTAATAATTATGACGAGGACACTTTAATCAAAACGCTAATAAGAATATAATTATTTTTGAAAAATGATGTTTTATTTCAAAATGGTATTTTATGCAGATAGGTAGGTTAGAAATTTTATATATTAATAATATTTCTTAGCCATTATTTTAAATTATTGGTTTTTTAATATAATATGCACTGAATACACATATTTTTAACATTTGATAAAATAAAAATGACATTTGAATGACTTTAACAAACCTAAACGAAATATGATAATTTCAAAACAAAAACATACGGCTCGGTTGTCTGCTTTTACCGTTGTGGTTTGCTTAAAATATTCGGCCAGTTATAACAAATAGGTACATAAATACTGCAATTGATATTCCATAATCGTATTGTTTTTATTAAACCAAGATTTGAGAACTGTCGGTGATCAGCAACAATGCAATACAACACTGGGCAGTTCAACAATTTTCTGAAACGAACAGAGTGGCCTGTGAACAATATAATATTGTATAATGAATAGGTGTACATTTATTCGGAATCATAAACATAAATCGTCAGCGTTTACCGAAATATTTGTTACCTACTACTATTGGGCAACCGGATGGCCGTTTAATGAAACCGAATAATAATTTTCCCACCGCGATATGGAATATACCTATTGCCTATGTAATAGAGGTATAATATGATATTGCGATAAAATTATAAAAAACAATATCGCGGTTAACACGCTCAAGAACGGGGTCACGAGGCTGCCATTCTCACTGCTGTGGCCCAACTACTGTTGATTTTAATATTATGTACGCTCGTTCGGCGTTCGTAAACACATTCGTCTGAGTGCATAGCATTATATTATCTATATTCATACAACATATATGTAATGTATGTGTGGAATATTATTGTAGTTTCTTTTGCAGCATAATAATTGCACACAGCACACGCGACATTGTGTTCGACGGGTCATTGCTCGGACTGCAGGTACAGGTGGTTGTTAACTATATTGTATTTTCATTTTTAACACAAACATATTATACACACACCGTAGGCACTAGGTACCTGTTCTACCTACAACTTACTGCCGCGTTGCAAATAAATAATAATCAAACACAGTTGTTGCACTTTCGGACCCGGCGCGACCTGTAATATTATTATTATTGTTTTCAGAAAAATATGATACGTATTATGAGCACGAATGCACAATATATTATTATATTTGTATTGATACAGGTTCGGATGACGGATGTTCATATATTATGCGACATATTTTACTATTTCTCTATAGTCAACTGCGTCAACAATCATCGAAGATATTATTTATTGTCACAAACTTTGGCGGATAGTCGATTTGTTTATTTACGTGGTTTGTTGTCCAAAACTCGATAACGACACGCTTATGTACATAATATTAATATATGTATATATAGATAGCCAGTAAAGTATTTAATGGCCGAACCAGAACTGCGAGTCCATACTTCATTGATTATTCATAACATTGGTAGTAATATTATTATCGTGGTTATGCCAGATGATTGACGAAGTATTATTTAGTATTATTATTATTACAATATGGTTAATTAATATCCTTGTATTGAGTGGAATTTATTGATTTATATTCGAATATACGATATAATATGTTCATTTATAGTTCATATTTTATCATATAAATATATAATATGATATATAGTATTATAGAGTATAACGAATTGTATTTTTATATATTATTGTAAAAGCAAGGTAAATCTCAATAAATTTGAAGTATTCGTAATACCATAAATCATAATATTATGCGCATTTGATAATAGTATACATTGTAATAAATAGGGCATACATCAACTGCGCAGACAATTTCAGGTAAAGAAAGAAAAATTATTGGATAGTAAAAATAAAGTCGATCAATATTCGAATGTAATACATTTTTGTATGTCAATTATTACGCCTATAGATTTTTGATGATTACGAATCTGTTTTTACATGTTGGATTCCCTATAGTCTTACCTAAAGTGTGCCAATCTAATTTATGGCGTTGTCCTCGAAAGTATACGGTACGTTTGAAAACTATTATTTTTATAATTTATATAATTTTATTAATTGATGGAGATATAACACAATGTGGACAATTATTATTCGTTTATATTATAAATCCGTAGTATTGTTCAATATAATTCCACGAGTTATAAGAATAAAGTTGTTGTGGCTTGTGATCTCATATATTATGGAAGTCGTTTTAAGTGAAAGTGGTAAAGAATTAATTATTTACCAAAATTTTAGATTCTCTTGTAAAGAACTTACCAAAAAAGGTCGTAAATGGTGATGCGCACAAAAAAGTTGCAACTGGAAGTTGTATACGAGGGTAACACTTCAGTTGAAATGAAGAAATTAATCACGAACATCTTACTCCTAAAAATCTGAAACGGCATCTTATCTAATCAAGTGAATAGGAATACAGTATACGAATTAACGGAAAACCCGTTGAAAATAATAAACAAGAAAATATCTAATAAATTTACAAACAACATTAAAACCGATAGATTCGAAAATTTTGTGACGTATTAACTTCGGTAATATTAACGAATTATAGAATAAAATTATACAAATTAAACAACCAAGGTGGTTTTCGTATTTTATTTTTAATAAAAAAAATAATATTTTATTTATTTTATTTTATTTTTAATGGATGTATACCTTTTTAGTATACCTTTTTTGTGCCGTCGCAATAAATGTATATTATACAGATAGTGTCCCAAATTCGGTGCAGTTGATGAACACCCAATAAAAATATATCAAATTTGCAAATATCATAACTCCGTAATAACTACTTTTCAGGAAGAACAAAAAACACCTCATTCATTAAAATCATTGTTTTTGATTATTGATCTAGACGACATTATTATATTTCATTTGATATCAATAGTTATTTAATAAAAAAATAAATAATATTTTATCAAGAGTTATGGAGATACCACAATATTTTTCTTTGTTGGAGTTGAGTCGGAACTTTGACGACTAATTCATGGAAGAGAAATTGTTTTTTCATACTGAGAATGAACTTAAACAATGTGCTATATTTTTCTAAAATCACCTTTTCTCAGTTATATACAATAATTTCGAATCAAGCCAACGATATACAATATATATTAAACATTTTATCAACTCTGATTTATGTGTATAATAATTTATTTTTATCAAAAATTGCAATGTTTATAAAAACTTTACTTTGTAAACTCGTAATATAATATGATGTATTAAATAATTGAATTTAATAATATATTATCCATAACTACAATCAAAAAGTAAAGTGATTAATAGGGTAATCAGTGGGAGCTTATCAAGCTGCAATATACTATACCTATATAGTATATTGTATTATTATTTGTGTACAAGCGCATTGATGATACTAACGGTTTTATATTTTTATTGAAAAGATACTACATTCGCATATTGTGTTGTTTCCGTTTTACAAATGTAAGATATGGTAAGTCTTAAGTTCACGATAATCCATTATATTTTGTTATTTTTAAAACCATAATGAATTGATCATTGTTACAAAATTTTAAAAAAGGTAAGATTATTAACCAGGAAATCTCAGAGGCTAGTGTTGATATTTTAATTACTTAAGAAACAAGTTATGACTTATGAATTATGATTATTTTAATTTTTCCAAACAGATTGATTAATTGGTTTTATAAAATTTAACATTTTGTTGTCATTATCTCGTTCTCTGGATCTGGTTCATGAGTTATCTATATATTGGTGATGCCTGGTGCCTTATATTATGTGGAGTTGGAAACAGTGAGGAACATAATATTATATATTATCGTATATAAATAGTATTCGGTTAAAATGTGTTGTATTGTTAAGTGAACAGCTAAAGATTAACGGGCTTCTTCTTTTTACAATAAGAAATCAATTTAAATTTGTATGACCTATCTAATAATAATTGATTAATGTGTAGCAATTACAAATAAATCATTTAAAAATATAAATTCGATGCACTTATTTATGAAATAAGATAGTTATGTTATAATATAAAATTACCATAACCATATTCCTCTTCTGTTAACTGACTGACTAAATAAATACGTTATCCGATGAAATCTATCGATTTATTTATTTAAGTACGTACACACTAAACACACAAACAAGTATCAGCTATTGGCTATTTGTTTTTTGTACGTAGTTTTTTCCTACAGAAATAAAGTACCAGGTTAACAGTTAAATAATTGAAATACAGTACCTAAATATATGGATATATAATATTATTACCACGGTATTTTATCAGTATTAATCGTATATTTACCCAACCGGGTAGTGAGCCGCAGATGTGCCAAACCCGAGATAATATCGTGGATGAAAATAGTCATAACAAAATGGGCAAATATTTTATACGTACGTTAATCGAATCGAGTCCTCACTGTCTGCTCGTTTTGTCAAAATCGCATAGTTATACTTATGCATTTTTTATCAGATGGCAGACACATATTAATGTAATCGACAGTTAATGTATTCAATTCGCGCGAAGGTCGGTACAAAAACCTACGGAACCACAATACTTAAAATCGTTCTGCTGTATACATTACTTAGTAGGTGTAATGATTACTACATTTGTAAGTTGATGGAATCTGTGTTTACATAACAATAATAAAAATATAATAATAATGCCCATTATCATCAGTATCAGAATGTTACAATAATATGCGCTGCAGATTGGTCTTATAATATTATGGTAAAATGACAAAATACAAGCAAAGAAAAGAAAGTCAACCTTCGTCGACCTTGGTCGTTTTGACTTCACAGCGTCGAGGTCTATTTGACTTACCGGGGCTTCAATTGACAGTAAAATCTGTCGAAACTTGCAATATGCGATTCTCACACGCGGTTACTTCATACACCGTGCGAATTTTCCATCGCTTTCGCACGCGGACTCGCCGCCCGGCCGAAGTCTATTTAGGCGACCCACACCGCACCGGCCATTGTCAATACACCCGGAGCAATGGTCTCGTCCACAACCGTCCTGCAGGTATCTATCTATCCGCGGTCTGTCCGTGAGTATGTCTGTCTGTCTGTCCGCCTGCCCTTCTGTCTGTCTGTCTGCCTGCCTGTGTCTGTTCACCACTGTAACGTTACGTGTCCACAGGTACTGTTTCTGGCATGTGCAGTGGCGTCCGGAGAGTCGCCGGGCGCGGAGACCGACGTCAAGCGGCCCGAACCTGTGTCGGTGACTGTGGCCAACGACGACTCCGGTCGGCGCTCGACTACGGCCACGCCGCCGGCCACACAGCCAAAAGACGTGTCCATTCTCAAGCAGATCAACAAGGTGAACGACGATGGTTCGTACACGTTCGGGTACGAAGCGTCGGACGGCAGCTTCAAAGTGGAGACTCGTGACGTGGCGGGCAACGTGAAGGGCATGTTCGGGTTCGTGGACGACGCGGGGCGGCTGAAGCGCGTATCGTACTCGGCCAGCAACTCGTCCGGTTTCCAAGCGGCCGGCAGCGAGTCTCCACGGCCGTCACCGGGCCCGACGGCCCCGTCCGCGACGCAGACAATCGCTGGTCGGAGACATAAAAAGAAGGACGGTGGAGCCGGCGGCGACGAGTCGGACAACGGCAAGTCGGCGGCAGTTGGAGTGAAAAAGGTGCTGGTGTCCAAGCGACCCGTCGTGGTGGCCGCGGCGCCAGATTTAGGGACGGACACGGAAAATGACGCTGACGACCGGCAACGGCGTGGTGGTAACGACCTGCGCAGACAGTTGCCCAGAAACGACGACGGAGACGCGCCCGACGTGTACGGCGTGCACGGCAGGTCCAGCCTCCAGGAGTCGGGACCGGTGTCTCCCGTCGTGTCAGCGCTCATGTCCGAGCTGATGCCAGTCAGATCGTATGGCCGTCCGACGGGACCACCGCCGCCGCCATCGCAATCGCCGATTGGACATGACGACGCCGTCAGCACCAGACGGGCAACGCAAGAGCTGCAAGAAGATGAATACGAAGACGGACAACAGTACGGTGGCCCAACGACGGTTCAATACCGCGGACGGCGACCCCCCGCCGCGCTGTACCAGCAGCGGGCCTCGTACCCAACGATGGCTGCGGCAGCGGCGTACCAACAACAGCGACCGGTCGCGTACCTCGCGCCGCTGCCTCAGCGCGGTCCCAGTCTGGTGGCTCTGCGGGACGAACTCATGGAGCTCATACTGTCGTTCGTGCAGGCGCGAGTTTCGCAACTCGTGTCCGTCGCCCCTTACCCCGCGCCCTCTCCCTACCCGATGCCTTATCAGCAACCCAACTACTACGTGCCCAGTTACTATCAGGGGCCCCGAATGCCCGGTCCGACGACAGAACAGGCGCAAGAAACATCGCCGATAGTCACACAGACGCTCAAGGACGGACTGATCCGGATGTTGTTGTCCACCAGTCCTCGATACGACCCGGACAGGATCGGCGAACGTTCGACGACCCGGCTAGCATACCGTAGTACCACCCCGCAACCAACGCCTGTCAGGAGCGTGCAGATCATCAGTGGCGGCGGTGGAAACGACGACGATGACCGGGTGGCGGACAGCAGACCAGTGACAACCGAAATTCCCGACTAGAACCGCTGCAGCCACTGCATAATTATTGAAGTTGCTACCAGCGAGTAGGTGTGTGAAAAGAGTACAGTTAATTATTATATTATAATATTTTTGTTGTTATCACTATTATTATTATTATTATTAGGTATTTAGGTATTAATTTTATTACGAGCATTATTATTATTACTATTCAATATGTTTTTTTTATCAATAAAATCGGTTTAAAAATCGTTTATTGTCTACTCAATCGCTTATATTAAAACAAAATTGTTCTATCATGATATGATAACAAATTATTGTTTCAATAAACACTTGAATAACGGTCTGCTACAATTACCTAAGCAATGGTGTTTAATATCATTTTTTATCATACATTTGCACTTTACAGTCTCAACAGACTACAATAATAAAATGCTAAGCTACAGAAATGAATAAATATTTGCTGAACAAGCAATATTTTATTTTATATGCAACAGAAATGATATTAAACATCTTTTTATCGAAATAATACGTACATTTATTATATTATGAATTTAGTTTAGTTTATTTTCTTCGTTATAATGATCTTATATTATTATAACTTACTATAAGGAGTTTATATTTTTAGGAAATTACTATTTAAGCAGGTACATATTAAACTATTTTAACTGTATATTTACACTATTTGGTATGATTTAAATTATTATCATGTTTTTATTACCATTTTTTGGAGGGCCATACATTTCTCTCTTACTTTTTTGTTTCAATATTGTTTCTGGTATTCGTTTCTGGTATTCGTCATTCAAATACGATTCGGTGTAGGCACATGCCGTTTGTTATTTACCGATAACAATATTAAGCAATCATTAAAAAATACATCCCCGAATCGGGAAAATTAAAAAATAACATTATTAACAAAGTTGAATTTACCATGAAAAAATCATCTGCTTAAAAAATTACAGTTGCAGAGGGTGGTTTCTATATTCTATGTGGAAAAAGGAGACATGCAAATTTCTACTGGGTTTCCAAATGATTCCGTTTACATATAGGATTCCGTCCATGTGAATGGAGACCTATGTGTTGATATGAAATATATCGAAAAAGTTCATTCATTTTCTATCAAGGGTGTTTTGCCATTTAGATATGAAATTTACGTTTTTAGTTTTTGATGTGGATGCATTGTTAACATAAGTTCATACCTCAGCTAGAAAGCTTACCTAAACGTTAAATTAAATTTTAAAATATCAAAATTTATTATGGAAGTGAATAATTTGAGCACTAAAAAATATAGTGATTAAAATCTATTATTACAAATTTTAGCTTTAAAGCGTATTGTATCTATATGACATATGGCTATACAAAATAAATAATATACCTTTTTGGCGCTCTTGGTGGACAACACACTGAATTAAAAGCCTTAAAATAAAATTACAACTCACTTTTCGACGCTGAGTGACTACAGCACTACACCTACACCTTTTTATGTTCATCTTAATCGAGATTCGAGACAATGCCTTTCTTGACTATTTTAATTATGATCATCATATTTCAATGTGAACCAATCCATGGTGTGGCCTTCTGCGCGAATGTTCCCTGATCAGCTTTGCATTGAAACCATTTTCAAAAACTGTCCTTCGATTCATCAAAACCAAGTTTAATTTTAATACCACTTTAGCTTATAGTGATAAATTGTATTGCATCTTGTTAAACCTGTGATAAATTTGATATCTTATCTCCTATTATACTTCCCAGTATTCACTGCTTTAAAATTTAAATTGATTATAGTAAATTTTTCCATGGATGCACCTTTCAAAAACTAAAAGTGTTTCTCCTTTCTCTTTAACATGTCATAGACCATATTTCATACAGATATACCATTCATATTATTTATTATTATTAATGAAGAATTATTACGAGAACAAAATTTTTTTTCACTTCTCATAATATCATAACTCAAGTTTAAACATTTTGACCTTACGACCTGCTATATAATATTCATTCCAATAATTCACATAAGCGTTTGAGCTGACAACCAAATTCAATTAAATAAATGTATGTTATAATAGGTACCTAAATACTACAATAAGTATTATTAGGTTTTACTTAAGTAATTCTACTTATTTAGACCTCTATTTTTAAATATTTTCTTATAAATTCAATATATTATTCAATTTAAATTGATCAGCATTGTGCATCATACATTTTCAATATCTTTTTATTGCTGTACCCTTCGAACTACACTTTTAAGTCAAGCCAAGCATCTAGCCCAATGGTCATAACGATTTTGGTATCAAATCACTGAGCAATAACAAAAAATATATCGTAGTATATAATATATCGTAACTTAATATATACAAAGTTATTCCAATATAATTGGTAATATATAATAAAGTATTATATTGACTATAGTTATTGTATACCATAGTAAAATAAGTTCAAACTTTCTAGACTATATTTTTCCCTATTTGTTTTTTAGTTATCAAACTACCTTTTTAAGAAAAGTACTAATTGTTGTTTAATTTTCTTTTCAACATCAAATACGTTTAAATTATAATTAATTTCTTTGAATTATAGGTATGATGCGTGGATCGAGTGCTTTTAAAGTTTGTTTTAATGTATTTGACCATTGTTTAGGAGCTTTTTTCGATAATACACTTGCCATGTAAAAATGAGAAATTGAGAACTGACACAAGAGTATAATCATTACATTGGAAAGTTTAACAACACAGAATACTTAATGAAGATAATATGATGTTAAAAGGTTACACCATATTATCAAAAAATACATTTTATTTTAAAACTATTCTGTCAACGTTTAATGCATTAAGATATTTTGAAGAATCAAAAGTCAAAGTAAAACTTTTTTATTTCTTTATTCACTTACAGGAACCCTATGGACCTATGCATAGTGAATATTAAATATTGAACAAAATAATTTGATCTTTCACTTTTACTGGAAACTGAATCAATTATGATGTTTTAATAAACTATAATAATTTGTTATTGATAATGCATTTTGAAAGTCACACTAAGTACTTAACCACACTTGACCTTACAGTATATGCGCTTCAACACTATGAGGAAAAAAGATAATTTTTTAATGTATCACAAATTTTATAATATAATTAATGAATAGTGATATAATATAATTAATGAATAATGATATAATATGATATATGTGGACTATAATATCATACTACCTAGAATCTAACGTTTTTTTTTTTTAGTTTGATGATTACCTGTGTAATAAGTTTATGGTTTTAGTTCAATGGGAGACTACAAATTACAATATGTTTTTAGTTGATGGAAAGGATTTAAAGGTTGTGTATTTTATAATATTGGTGATGACAAATTTCGAGTAAAAGTACAATAATATGTTTAAAAACAGCTTCCTATATACTAGTAATTATATAACTTTAAAAATGAAATTAGTATCACAATACATTGTATGCATACATTTTAGTTCTTATATTTTATTTCATTTTCACATTAAAAAATGTATGAACATTTAAAAAAAATTGTTTGTTGGACTACTTGAGAATTTAAGATATACTCATAGATCACCAGTTGGGAACTGCGGGTTTGACCAAAAATTAAATTGCGTAGTTCCCTTTGTTTAATAATTTACTGTGTGTTCAATTCTCAATTATTTAAATTTCCTTCATAAAAAAATCACTAAAACAAATATTGAACGTTTAATTAACCAAAACTTAAACATATCAAAACACATTTAGCATGTATTTACTATAAAATGTAGGAAATAGTGTTGTATATGTATGTGAATATTTTCTATAAAATTATATTTTACGTAGGATCATCTACTAAAATGTATATTATACGAGTAGCTGCTGTATGATAAAATATTAAGTTTGGTAATTGTTGTAATTAGTATGATCTAACTTTGAATATTAAAGTAACTATTTAAATAAACAAGATGGCAAGGTCAATAATACAAATGACGAATAATACATTAGGAAAATTATAAATAAATAATGAAGATTCAATCTTTAAATATGTAGCAAGCTAGTAGGTATTATAGTAATAAAAAATATCATGATAATGTGTGAAACCCTAAAAATAGTACCTAGTATCTTATTAAATAATAAAATGTCTTCCATAGAAACGTATTTACGAGAATAGGTGATGCAAAAAATAGAGCCAATAAATTTCTCAATTAGTTCAGAATTAAAATAATAATAATTAATAAAACTATGATGCAAAAATATAAAGCAATAGTATCTACTTAAACATTTATTTTTAAGATAAATTTATTTGCATTTGCAAATGAATTTATAAATAATAATAAAAAAAATTATTTTGTAGTCAAATGTGTGATATGATAAAAAATAATGTTACGTATGGAAGATGTTTTAAAGTGTCATATTGTTTAGTGGTGCAAGATACATAGACACCTGCTAGGGATAGTTACCAACACTACTAACCCTCCCCCCAAATATTTTAGTTATTAGCCATTAGATTACGCTAAAAATTGTATACTCACACGTCACACCACTTCTTGATTCGAGTGTAACCTAAAATATTAGGATCATGCTGAAGATGCATTGGAAATGTATGGTAAATTACCATATTTAACTTATAGTAAACAATATAAATAATTGTGGTCTTAAGTGATTAATGCGTATTTTATAGAACAATCTCTATCACCGTGGGTATAGTAATCGTTATTGACCATTAAACACAATGAATGACGCATGGACGGGAGAAATGTGGTTTGTTATTATACGTATAAATTAGGTACTAAACTCGTATTAAGACGCGACCTCGCGAATCGTTTTATTGGACATCGTTATACTCGTGCAGTTATGTTCAAACATTTATGTACAAGTATCTAGGTATCTTATTAAAGTATAATATAGTTAGCCAAGATATATCGTGGTAAAGTATAAGTGGTTCACGGAAGGAACAAACTTCATAATCATCGAAAAACCATAATTATAGACATACGTATCATACCGGTGATTCTTTTATCACTGAACACTCATTATATCAAACAAATAACTAAATGTTTTTGAAAATATACATATTTGTTATCCTCAAAATTGTATTTTATTTAATTTTTCGAAACTTCAGCCTTTTTTTACTGTCTCAAAATTATCTAAGTGTTTTCTATGGACGGAAAAAGTGCACATGGCATTAGACCAATAGCTAATTAGTTGCATAGTATATGACTATACATTCTAATGCTGTGGCGTATATAAATTTATCGGGCTATTACGCTTATGTAATGTTTGTTGTTTGTATTATGTTTATCATTATGGTATTGTCAACTGCCGTGTAAGTTATTCTTAGACCTTAGTATTAGCATATCCGGTATTCTATTAATTTTATTTGCGACTATTCATATAATACCAATGTTCAGGTTAGGTCGTTAAGTAAATTTGTAAATGTATTGTTCACATCATACGCTTCATACTCACGAGTTAAAGAATTGCTACAAAAACAGTTTTGATTCACTTAGTTTGTACGTATAACTGACATAATATTAATGGTCAGATACAATTATTATTATACAGTTACTAGAGTCATATTTAATCTCTACGTCATGGTACATGAATATTGAATTATAAAAATGGATTAACAACTTTTAATGTAAACACTTTCGTTTTGCCTATATTTTTTTTTTTTTTTTTAACTACTTAGGTCATTAGCCTAGTACTGTGTGGGGAGGAACAGTTGGTTGGAACACGGTTGTATGTGTGGCAGGGATATGTTGCTAAAAATCCGAGTGGTCACCCATCCGAGTGCTAGCAACGAGTAACGACGGTCGGTGGGTACGCTCAGAGCGTCGCCGCTATTGAGCATACGACTCTCGCCAAGCCGCTTTCCCTATAATTGTTAGGTATAATTAATATGGTTATTGTTGGAATCATTTACAGATCTCATTCCTCAGATAATATAAAACTGAAGATGTAACAAATATCTTGGCATATACAAAAAAGAAAATAGTTCATCTGGTGATACATATTGTAACTTATAAGTACACATGTAATAAGTATATTTAATGGTTTTAAAAGTATTAGAAAAAAACCAATTTTGAAGCCATGTGCTTCGTACACTGTTTACTATAGCGTGTAATATATTTATGTATATTATAGTATTTTTCAAACTTAAAGTGCTCAAAAATATATTTAAAAAATAATAAAATGTTGAAAAAATTATACATTTTATTTTTAAATATAAATTTTTTAGCACTCAATGTTTTAAAAAATACTACAGTTTTATATTATCTGAGGACTGAGGTCTGTAAATGATCAATTAATGGTAAAAATATTTTGAAAATTTGAAAATTTGATATTTACTGACTAGTTTGGAAAATCCATGTTTTCTACAATTCAACCTTCAGTTGAGTTATTAATGTGGTTGCCACAAATTAATAGGTATAAGTCACGGTTCCACTCTCAGAATTGATAAAGTAAGTGAACAGAAATTCGTTTTTTACAGTCTGATGTGTTAATAATTGTTACTTCCCACTATCATACAATATATTCCTCTCTCTAATGCTCACTCATACATTATGTAAATTTTTTGAGTCTTTGATTTGAAGCTAACAAGTCATAATATATTGATGTCTTACGATAATACACTCGCCCGGACCCGGCCACCCATCCACCCATTACTGAGATGAAGCAATTGTTTCAAGTAATCCTCTATCCTGCTGTTAATAAATTAAATACATACATACATACATACATACATACATACATACATACATGCATACACACATACATACATACATATATACATTATACATGCATACATATATACATAAGCATTTATACTTAAATATAAATAAGTATTGAAAATTATAGTAACATTATAACTTTACTGGGTCATTTACTCAAGAAATTTTTCTTTACTCATTATTACAACAAAGATCTTATAAAATCTAAATGCAAATTTACCATACATTATTATTTATTGTTATGCATAGACTTTTTACTGACAAAATAAATATACAAAATATAAATTATCTGATTTTATAAATCTGTAAGATAATAAATTAGGTGTCCAAATATGTTTATGAGAAATTTTAAAGTCAAAATATTTCAATACTTATCTTACTATTTGAACTTTCTAAGTATTCTATCTAATTATATAAACTACATTATCAAAATAAATACACAAGAAAATTAAATTTATTTGTTATAATTTCAATCATATTAGGTACAATATCAGTAAATCATATTCAGAAACATTAAAATATGTATTGAATTTCCTTGTTGTGTAAGTAGATACCTACGTATAATTGACCTTCACGGACTTTGAGTTAGAATAGTCATAATAAAAACAACTTCTTATCAAAAACTTATTTGACTAATCTTATTTTTTTTATCAATTTATGTACTCGTTTAAACTATATCTATAATATACATCAGTCAATATGAGTAACAAATTGATATTATTATTATTATTATCATCAAAGACCAGATGCCGATCGCATAAACTTTTTACTAACTTTATTTGCATTATATAAATTACTTACCGTAGGTATCGTAATTTATCATAAAAACGTAAAATATTAAGGACGGTATTAATAAATCGTTATTAGTTTAAAAAATGTCTTATTACCATAGTGTACCTACGTAATAGATACTTATACAAGTATATATATATATATATCATTATACCTCCAATATTCCAACTAACCGCGATACATATCCCCACTAAAATTGCACATTGGATTATGTTTTGTGAAACGCGTAGAAAAACTGCTCAGTCGCCGATTTCATTGACGTTCAACTGCATACGTGCAAGTACGCGTTTATCCTACAGTGGCTTAAAAATAAATCGCAGTGTTTAAACCACGTGAGTACGTTAGCGATGGACAAGGAACAATCAAAAAAGCTTCACATACCTTATCCAACAGGTGCGAATTTTTTACCATAATTTATGAATTATTTATGATAAATTATAATATAGTGATAACTGATAACCATATATTAGAAAATTATTTCAAATGAGCCATATTTTGACAATCAATAGAATAGTTATGATTATTACACCTACAGAAACCTATTATGTTTATTACAAATTTGGCAGTTATGTTATGATAAAAATGGTCACTACGGGTACATATCATGATACATGCTGCGTACCTACTCACCACATACCTAATACAATAAAATATTTTGTCACGAAATAGTCATAAAACAACTGTTCAAATTTCCAATGGTCAACATTTTAGACTTATATGGTTGAGCTACATAATCTATGTTAATTTAAATTCATTAATAAAACGGTAAACACTATAACCTGTACCTTAGAGTTATAATATGGCGATTAATGCGTTTATTTTTTATTTTAGTTATAATATCATATAATATGTATATGATATCATAATGGTACTATAAACAAATATCATATTCTTCGATAAATTAGTTTTTTTAGTTTTCATTCCATGGTATAGACTTGCCATTTTGACACCAACAGCATTTCAAACTGTGAAAAGTATAAACCGCATTGAAATCGAAAAACATTCAATACAAAATTAAAAGGCCATTGATAGTTCTTCATTATTCAGCAGAATAATATAATGATACAATACTTCAAAAAGAGACTATTCATTGAATCATAATGCCATTTTATGATAGCTTAAAAATATAAATCACAACCATCTCATTGTTTCTATATTATGTTGAATATTTTTTTTGGGGGGGAGGGGGTTAACATATTTATGGTACCTTGGCTACAATTGTTATTAAAACTTTAAATAACTTTCTCCTAAAAAAATATATTCATTTATCCAGCATTTTTCTAAAAGTTCGCCAAAACATCTGAATCAACTGGTTTAACTCAGCCTTTAACGTTCAGTAGTTATTAACTAATTAGTAATAACTATGTAATTAACAAATTTTACAATCAACAGTCACAACGTACATTTTATTTTTTTAATAACAGTACACTAATTAAAAACCTTTTTTGGTTTTATTGTTAAATATTATATCTAAATGTTAAGAGGACGCTACACCCGTGCAGTAGTTGTCTCCATCTTGCAAACGTAGGTATGGCACAGAACATTTTGGCTCACTAATTTCAATAGTTTCTGGTAGTTTTAATAATAGAAAAATCGACCTATTATCAAAATTTTAGGTAAGAACACTTTTATTCGATGTGTTAATTTTCAAGCGAGATATGGATATTTTGAATTTTTTTAAATTTCACATACCCATTTCTTTGGTTTCTTTGCTTAAAAATAACAATGTCAAAAAATCGCCGACTATTAATCACAAATAATTTTGTTACTTAAAAGTTTGATAATAAGTCAATTTACTCTAATACTAGAACTTTCAGCACACTTTTGAAACTAGTGAACGAAAAATTGCTATGTCGTAACCTTGTACGCTTGTAAGACAAAGACAACAAACGCATGAGTAGCATCCTCTTAATTAAATTAATGAATAATAATATATACCTATCACACATTTATTAAATATATAAATGATTGATTTTCCCAAAATAATAAACGATAGCCCGCAAAATAAAGTGAAAGATAATCATAGTGAAAGCAAAGTGGGGTGGAAAAATAATTTTTCCCTCTGGTGCAAAATTAATAAATGTGACCTGAAATATGTAGCATCAATGGTATTACTTAGCTAGTGGAATAAATAAAACATCCAACAAAATGCAACACACAATACGTAAGATGCCGTACGTATACAAGTAGATTTTATAGAAAGAAAATGGTACGAAAATAGTTATGCACAAGATAGATCTTAACAACAACTATAAACTCCTACTTAATTATTATTAACTCATCAACCACATGATTCAACAATATTTCTTCTTATATTTTTAGCCGTAGGTACTTAATTGTTATAAGTACATACAACAATTTATTATAATATCTTGTTTTGGTTTATTTATCTTTAACTTCCCCCTACTCTTGTGGGTATTTTTAAAACACCTAATGTCCTAATATAGTATTACAAGAGTCATTATACTTAACGCACTTCCACTATTTTCATAATTTTAAATTGGCACTTTTTATTCATTCCAAAAATGACCTCGAATACCTCACTAAATTCAATATTAATATGATTTCAATCTTAGTTTATTTTATGGTGACGTAAACTCAAACCTAAATTTCAGAGTTTTTTTTATTTCTGTGTACATATTTTCCGCACTGTTGAACGTATGTCAAACATAAACACTATTACAATGAGTAGGTATATAATATTATATAATGAGTTGTGTAATACTAGACTTACATATTTCATATTTAAAATAATATTTTTCCACTAGGCAGTTGTCACAAAAATGTAACCCTTTGTTTTTTATATAGATACACTTAGTATATTGTTATGTATCTATACGCATGGACTAAGCTTTATGTTGTAGTTGAGCGTTTGGAATATTTGATCATCACAAATATTATTTTATTAAGAAACTCTTATAATTTTTACAAATCAAAATTTGATCTTAAAAATGGAATTTCTTTGTGAACTAGCATTTCTACGAATAAGCAAATAAGATACTGAGTAATATAATACAGCCCAATGAACGAAAATATTAAACCTGTCAGTAATAATAGAGTATAGGTTGTTTTTTCTTTTTAATTAACAACATATTATATTCTATAATAATAACACAATAATAACTACAATGTTGTTAATCTATTATAAACGTATTAATTTCAAAAAATTAATAGCTTTCAGAAGATACACGCACTGGTAACTTCTTAAGTATACTAAAATTCTTATTTAAAGCAAAAGTAGTTTACTGATAGCGTTTCTTACTTCAGGTAACCAAGGTCAATAGCAAATAAACACGAATACACTATAAAATATCTGGTTTGGTGAGTTTTTATTCTTCCGTAAACTATTATCGTCGATTAGCATAAAAAAAAATACATATCTTACAATATAAGCCAATCTAAATATACATTGCTAATTACATAAATATTCTACGGATATACTATTTGTATCCATTATAATATCTAAATATAGTTATTAAGAATATACGACTTGAATAAAATGTTAATATTTATATCACTACCTACTTATACACACATACAAGATAAAACTGTGAGTTTGTTTTGAGTACTTAGTTAGTCTATTCCATTCAAGCGTTATATTTCGCTCAGGGCCCAAGGAGTGTTGATTTAACTACGTTATGTAGTTAACAGTAACCATTTATTGTACCTAGCTTGTAATGTATCTTCAAGTACATCGATCTATATAGGATAATTTAAATAACTAATAATTTTAGTTTAGATTAAGTTCATTAAAAGTATACTTATAACTACATCACTATATTACGTTAACGCAACTATTTTAAGGAGTTTAAATAACTACTGATTCGATTGTAAAATTTGTAAAAAAAATGCAAAATGTATATGATCTGCAGGCTCGGGTATAAATTGTATACAGTCATCAGTTACGGGATTTCTAATCTAACTCCTACCCTACCGAGACACTACTTAACTTCCCGAATTAGTTATAACTTATAACAATATTTTTAATATTTGAGTTTCATTGTAGGTAACATTCCAAATTAGTTAGGAATTATTAAATATTATCATTAGAAGACCGATAAATTCCTATTATAGTAAATTTTATAAATTAATGCTTATTAGTGCTAATAAATTCAAATTGAATAACAATAAAAGATAACATTTTTTGAGACATTTAAAATGTTTAAATTTATTAATATACTTAGTTCCAAATTTATTTAAATAAACAAAATTATTCAAGGTGTTATTAAAATCAGTTATAACTTATAAGTCATTATGTTTCAGTTAAAATGATAACATCAAAAAGACTCTTTGACAGACCTTAATTAAATAATTATTTCATCAATATATGCTCTAAACCTCTAATACTTGGTACTTATATTTAATGAAGATGCAAATAACTATAGGGTTTAGTTTAAAATTAAAAACCGTTCTAGAATCAACTATTTTTGTTATGTTAGTAATTAGTATTATCAAAGTAATAATTTGATTAATTTTTTGAAAAAAGAATGTGTATCTATTTTTAAAAAAAAATTGTTTTTGATGGTGGAAGGAGGGTGGGGATTATTTATGAATGATAAATATTATTGAGGGTTTAGTTGTTATATTATATTAACTTTAACATAACTTACGATGTTCTAGGTCCACACGCAACAGGATGTATGGAATTGATGACAGAATATTCCGAAGAAGGATGTTTTGCCAGGATATTTTACCCGACTAACATTCCATCTGATCAGTTGGATGTAAGTATAAAATTATCATTATTTATAAATACCATATTACCTTAGTGTATAATTAATAAACATTGGATCTATATAACAATAACATAACACCATTAGGTAATTAATAAATGAAACAATATTTTTTATTCACTTTTACTGCAAAATAAATTACACAGTCCAAACAAAAGTATTGGCATACCTATGAGCTATGACGGCTATTGTTTAATCAAATTAAATCGTCTGTAATAATAGTAAAAACAGTGTCAAAGCTCAAAGGTATCACGGTCATTTTTAGATATACTATTTAAGCAGTGTAATATGCCAAACAGTACACAAATCTCATTCCTAATTTCGTGCAAACAATTTTATTATGTTATATTGCGTTGGATCGGAGTATCGGACTTTGCGTTTTGTCGGCTGTTTAGTACCTACCGAATGCCAGGTATCCATTTAATAAACGAGATTAAAAAGTACTTTTTGAAGCGCTATTTTGAAATATATATTATAGGATATTGTAAGCAACTATTAATAAATATTAACGAAATATACCTATCTAATCTAAACATCGAAATCAAACCAACCAATATAATATCTAATAAAAATATTTTTAAATTCAGTGTTAGTTTATTTGATAACCTACCTATTGTACTATACAAACGTATTCAATTGAACTATGGAACTATTCAACTACTAAACACAATTATTAATATGATTTTTAATTAATAGGTATAATGTATCTTATTAGATAGGTAGGTACCTATCAAAATATATCAACTTTACGTTATCATTTACTGAGATAATTTTTTCATTAGCATGAAATAATCATTTATAGACGAATTACATACTAGTAACTTAACCTACTAACACAGTTTGAATTCAAAATAAAATGTCTATTTTTGTTAGGTTAGGTTAGGTTATTGTCGATACTGATAATATAATATTGGACAGCAAATTTAACGGTCTGGTAGTACCAAATTTTGGGAATAAATTACTCTGACTTCATTTTTAGACGTATAACTTGTAACATAAAGGCGCAATATGTACCTAAGTCATAAAAGGATTTGACAAAATAATCATATTGTTTCTATATCAGTTGAGCAATGAATAAAAATGCATTATATTTCACGCAATCATATCTGTGGTCTGTGGGTTCTAGACTAATGCGTAAATAATATTTATAATTTATTGACCTATTATCAAACTAAGCAATTAAAATAAACTATACGCATACGAGAACTTGTTTGTTCGATTTTCTTATTTAAAACAATATGTAAACATTTTAAATTTTGTTCCTTTTGTTGTATATCACTATGTGAATTACAAAAACAACTAAATCTGCCTATATTAGTTTTATAACTAAAACAATCATGTTAAAGGGAATACCCACATCTTAAGTTATCTTCCTTGCAAACTTACATTATAGAGAATTTGCATTAAACAGAATCCATTCTGTATCGTTAGTCTCTATTTAAAGGTAACAATACATTATTTATGTACCTACTTCCGTCAGTATTTTTTTAAATATTTTAATTTAAATATAATTTAAAAGTATTTTTAGCATCTTACATACCTCTTTATAACTCGCTTTATAATTAAAATGTAAAATAAAAACGATGAGCATAGAACACAGATAATATTCTTACCTTTAAACTTGATAATTAATTAATTCACACTAATACTAATAGTAAAATGCAGTAAAATGTAGTCTCCCGAACGTAAATTTTGAAATGTTATGGCAGAATAAGGCGGAGTAAACATACGAGGTTACGACATCCTCTTAACTAAAATAATATATTTTTCGACTTTAACACAATTAATTGCATTAATCAAAATTGAGCGTTATATGTATACTATTCTATTATTAATTACAGAAATACTCAGATAAATGGGTTCCGTGGATGCCAAATGAAATATATTTGAAAGCATTTGCAAATTCTCTTGGTTTACCTTATTTCATATTCAAATATTTGCCACCAATCATCGGCCAAGGTAATGATTAAATTTAAATTTCCATAAATATAACTTTATCAATGAGTGATGACATTAATGAACTTTAATATCAAACAATAATAATTATAATAACTGAAAGAAATATCAAATTACATGTACCTATTTTTTTATTTTTTTTTTAATCGTTAGTAATTATATTTTGACAATTAATCTGTGTGTACAATAAGTAAATTTCATATTTACAACTAAAATTAAAATCAAACGATGGGTATATTACTACCTAGGCCATACACGTTTAATAGATAAGGTTAGGTTAGGAGCCGGCTAGGATTACCTAGTAGAGTATAGGTAAGAAGTTGGGTAAACCTATTATGCGTCTTATATATATTTATCGTATAATAATAGTATATACCTATCTATTATTCTGTTATTAACTATAGGTAATAATATGTTTAGAGTTATATAATCATAAGCTGTTGAATACAAGAGAGAACGATGTACATAAGCGAGATTATGTGAAATCCAAAAACTATTAATAAGTAGCGGGGTATAGATTACTGTTTGAAGATGTAGTGCCTCTCATGTTTTTAATGTTTTTATGTACCAACCAACTGTACAAGAACTAATGGTGTTCCTAAAAATTTCATCGCTAATTTGTTTCATACTTACAAGTTACATATTACAATCGAATATCATTTTAATTATATACCTATGCGTTACCTACGCGTGTACCTAATATATTTGTCAAGGTATAGGTATCTAAGTATCATAAGCGACAAGCGTATATTATAATAAGTAACGTGTAGGTAACGGCTCCGGACTAATGATAGGTGTAATACGTAATGTTCTCAAAATCATTATTCAATATACCGTCGACGTATTTAGAGAGGGTATAGAGACGAAGCTAACATCCAGGGTGAAATTTTTTTTGTTAGAAAAAATCCGGAGGACCAATAACTGGTTCTTTTTTAAAAATGTTGTTAAATTATGTTTGTACGCTCACGGGTGTTTTCTCTGTCAAACAAATGTACAATATTGCAAAAACTGTTTTTCGCGGGATAGAACCACTAAATCGTAGTAGAGACACTTAAAGTGTACACAATATAGAATATAATATTTTCTGTGTCGTAATATTTTTATTTGCTCAATATCATTACTAATAAAACGGTTTTAGACTTTAAAAATCTAAAAATGTTTACGTTTTCCAAACTTAAATGACTTTTGATATATTGATATTATCGAAAAAATAAAAACGTTCCTAAATATTTGAAATGCTTTTCTATTCATGGGGCAAAATTGGTTTCTAACTTTCTTAGTTATAACTTATAACTGTAACCTTTTTGGTTCTTTCCTACGTGAAACAGTTTTTGCTATGTCTTACATTTGTAAGACGGAGACAACACATGCCATTATAACGTCCTCTTAAGTATCTTTTAACAATTTATGTTCGTTTACACGTGAAAGTGGTAAATATACCAACCATATTTTCGTACTTATGTTATAATATTGAGTTCATTCATGCATATAACATATCGAGGCCCTCTTGCAAATAATCACGGTCAAATTGTGTAAATCTCCCAAAGTGAAAACGTCCTGACAGTGCTACTCATATTATACGTCTTGTAAAAGTATATAATAATATTGGTTTATTCTTATTTCACCGCTGGATTTTTTGTGTCGATAGAACTAATCTTAAAATATGGTCCTTAATAATATGATCAAGTGAGTTGTTTCGGATAAAAAAAAATTTAAAACATTATTATAAACACAGGACAGATAGTTCCACAGTGACAGTTGTATACAAAAAACAAATTAAAAAATAGACGCATGGCGCCACGGGTGTCTTCCTATTTTATAGCCCAGTTTTCTGGGAGCAAGAGTTGGGATGGCCTTAGGTACCCTATATGCCCTTCTTTGAAAAATTATTTACCATAAAAAAACCTCGCATATAAATCGAGTCAGTAACTTTGGAGATTACCACGAACAAAAATAAAGGGACTTTATTATATATATAGTGAGAGGAAGAGAGATAATCTAATTATTATTTATTATTTTTATGATCCTAGTTTATTTTAATATTGGTAGAGTAAAAGCGTAGAATACAAGGGACCTAAGAATAATATAAATACTGCTGTAATATCTTACCATGACGTGCCATCCTTGGCAAAAGAGTAGGTAACTTGTTTTGCCGGGCTGGAAATGATGATGCTCGTAAACAAATACATAATAACAAAATTCGTTCCTCTCGAATTTCATCGTACTTCATATCCACTCGCTAGACACATTCGCAGATGTGAACCTAACGAAAATTCAACGTGAAAAAAATGACTGGAAAAGTGTCGACGACTGTCTCAAAAACTTACTGACTGAAAACGGAAAATATCGCAGTTATCCGCTCGTGAATGTATTTAATACCATAGACAACATGGACCACTGTCGAAATGCCAGAATTGGTTTATACCGTGATCCAAACAGTTTCCGTTGGTATGACTGCCAAGGGCGACCGTTTACGTCACATCCAGCGCGCTACCTGATCCTCAACTTCTCAAAGGTTTTCGATTAAACCGTCATCTCGTCACCGTTCGCGAGTGCGAAAAGTGTTATAGTTATACGATGGGACGATTATAGCGATTGCAACATTCCAACAGAACAAGTCGTATATTACGAACATATTATGATACGTATATTTGCGAACATTTTCACTTCTGGTTCGACGAAACGCGTGACGAGTTTCCAAGGATTACGGGCCGATGCTCTTAGCGCGTCAAGGTAAGATGCACATCTGCAGTCACCTAGAAATATTATTAATAGGCTCCTCAAACTAGAAAGAACGCCTATACAAATGATATTAAGAATTTATTTTGATTACACAAATATAGTGTAAAGTGTTTTAGTCCTCGTAATTAATATATCAACGGGTCGCGGTTGCCAGTCCCACAACACGTAATATGGATTTAACAAGACGTGATTATGACGCGGATACATTTTTTAATTGACGTCCATGAACTTGGCCCACCGACATTGGCATATCAATCTGAAATTAGTACCAAAATTTTGCGAGTAATTTGCGAGAATTTGCGAGTATACTCCTAGAATTTGCGAGTCACGTTTACACATACCAATGCCGAGTGGGCCAACTTCATGTGGCCCACCCACTTCGCCCGATTTACACCAAACCGGTGTCCAAAGCTTCGTTTTGATTTGCGAGAATTTGCGAGTTTGGTCCCCGAATTTGCGAGTTGCCCAAAGCTCAGATACGAGCTTTCAAAGTTCTGAAGTTGGCCCACCCACTTCGCCCGATTTACACCAAACCGGTGTCCAAAGCTTCGTTTTGATTTGCGAGAATTTGCGAGGGCGGTCCCTGAATTAGCAAGTTTTTTAAATAATGACACTTAAATGTAAGTTCTGGTAAATTCGTTAGATACTCAGATACTCAGCTAGGTAACAATAAGTTCTCAAGGTATTCGTATTTAAAATGAGTTGGAATAAATAAACTTATTTTGTTTTCATTGACTTGCATACTAGATACAAACTACAATAATAATTGTTCACGTACCTATATTAATGATTGTTATAATATTGAATAATAATGTGTGACTTACGAACTATTTATATTTTATATCAGTGTCCACTAAATCATAAGCCTAAAAATTTGTGAGATTCACATAAATTGTTATGTTTTATTTCACTTAATTTTATTATCTAAAAACACAACATACATATATACATATTAATATATTATATTGTATGTACATTGTACTTACATATTGTAGTCGTTATTTATAGCCAAAAATTAAATATACCTTTCTAATTCTTAATTTGGCTCACCTATACGATTATTTTTATTATATTGTATGTTATGTTGTATGAAGGCATTAAATTATTACACTTACACATATGTTCAGATAAAAAAATGTAATTCAAATATTAAAAAAAAAAATACTTAAGAAATTATAACAAAAAAAATATCCTTGTTAATTAATTAGCACACAACTGCATAATAGGTTATCCTTACCATTTTTTGATTTTATAAATAATTATATACAATAAAAACTTGTACAAGTTATAACCTTACTCTTGTATGTACATTAAAATATGTGGAGTTATTTTTTGTTGGTATACACGTTTAGTTTGTTTTTCTAGATCATTGTGTAATTCCCAAATATTGTTTGCTCTCTTTATAAACGTCATATAATGGTTACTACTGTATGCTATTGCTGCAACTAATATGTACCTATAATAAAATCCAATTATGTTATGTTTTAAAATTAATCATATAATATGAGTTTTTAATTAATTTAGTTTGCTTACTGTTTATTATCTACACTGATTTCCTGTGGAATATCTGTTAGTTGGCATGATAAAATATTGTCTGATTGGAAGACCAATGAATCGAGTTCAATAAATATATGCTCTTGAAGTTTTCGTTGTATATTTTTTTCTCCACCACAAGGCAATGAATTGTTAGGCAGCATACATATTTCAGGTCCACTTTTTACATATTTTTGTATCACTTGAGGTAAAATAGATATACCTTCAGCTATAACTCGAACACCATCTGTTGGACTCATCATTATTGTAGGCGATGATCGGCTTTTTTTATAATTTCGGCATTTTTGATTACTGCAACTTATATCTTCAACACAGCTAGGCGCTTCTTTCAACAGACCATGAATTATAAAGCTTACATTGCACTCTGCATTGATTAAATGGACATTATCAACACAACTATCTGAGGTAAATATAGTGTTGAGTAATTGCAATCTTCTATTGTACATTTTTGTTGAAGTTCCATGATTAGCAATGTCAACGACAAAGTTTAAAAATTCAATATTTTTTGAATTTATATACGAATGATATGATGGAAAGTCTGTAGAAGCCATTGCGATTCCAAACACCAATGAATCAAATGCACACGTGTTGCTGATAATATATTTTTTTTTTTTCAGGCTGCATGGAGTTGTCAGATTTCCATTTCGTAAAAGTACTGTTTTCGACGATCTTGTACATGTTCTACTTATAACTCGTTCAATTTCTGGAAATGCTTCTAAATATTTAGTTCTTCTTTTTTTAGTATTGTTTACGGGTTCTCCTGAAATACCTGTATCTATTGTTAATGATTTTTTAGAAGTTCTCACTCGATTTTCTGAGTTTATAAGAGGCCCGGTTCTTATATCCTTTAAGCCTCTCCAACTTTCTACTTTATTTAATGAATCATCACTACTTGAAGAAGAGTAATTGATAGACAAAAGCTTTCCAGGACTAGAAATTATTCCGCTGTTAATAATATGACTAGCTTCAGTGGATCTTTCTAATATTTCTTCTGTTCTACGGCTAGGTGACTCATACGAAGTGCAGTAGTTGACCTGATAACGATTATTTTCTGAGTCACTGTCAATATTAAATTTCTTTGAAGGAAACAGTTGTTCACTTCTCGCGAATTTCATCGTATTTTCTAAACTTCGTAAATGTGTGACAACAAATCGATCAACTGATAATAGACGAGATTCGTGTCTTAATATAGAATTTTTTAACTGTGAAAATTCACCTTCTACAGAAGCAGAAGTAGCCGTGAGATACGGAGACTTGAAAAACCCTACCATTACATTTGTCCACATGGGAAATTTTTTACAGATTCTCATTAATGGCACGTGAATATCGGGCACATAATAAGCATTTAAACGATCTCCTTCTACTGAAGAACGAATTCTAATTTCAAATTCAATTGCTTGAAAAAACTCGTCCAAACAACAGCTTCCTTCTTCTTCATCGTCATCATATTCACCATCACATATGTTATCATCCAAATCTACAGTTTCTTCTTCTCTAGAAACCTCTATTGTATTTGATGGTGAATGACCTATGCAAAACATTAATGTTACAAATTGTCGAGCAACTATA
>NW_019102456.1:0-2627 GCF_001856785.1 Myzus persicae
ACATGTGCCATCTTATTTCCCGGTCGATGTTGAATGTCATAATCATATTCTTGTAGCAGATCATGCCATCTAGCGATTTGAGGTCTCAGAGCTCGGTGAGCTCTCAGATAAACCAATGCTTGACAGTCTATAAGTATTGTAAATTTTATGCCTAGTAAAAAGTTACGCCACTTATTTACCGCCCATATTACAGCCATTAATTCCAATTTTCCTGAGTGGTATTTTGACTCCGACTCAGTCAACTTTTTACTGATACAGTACACCAACTTTGGTGCTTCACCGTCTTTGTCCCTTTGCAACAGCATTGCTCCTATTCCCACCGAACTGGCATCTGTGTGTACTTCTGTTGAAAAAGCATTTTGGTTAAACATTTTCATCACCGGCTTACTTACCAGAATTCTTTTTAATTTATCAAAGGCTTCCCGCTGTGGCTCATTCCACACAAATACTGTCCCGGCCTTTGTCAGATTCGACAGTGGTAGCGCTATTGTAGCATAGTTCTCCACAAACCTCCGGAAGAAACCTGTTAACCCTAGGAACCTGCGTACTGCGTGAACATCATTCGGAGTTGGAAACTCTTGCACTGCTCTGGTCTTCGCATTTCCCGGACATATTGTTCCTCCACCAATGACAAACCCCAAAAATTCTATATGGTAAGCACCAAGCGAACACTTGACTGGTTTTAGAGTCAGATTAGCAAAACGCAAACGAATCAACACCTCTTTCAGTTTTTCCAACATTTCTGTCCAACTGGTTGCGTCAATGACCCAATCATCTAGGTAGTTTTTAACAACAGTATTGCGTAGCTTACCTAACACACGATGCATTAGTCTTGTGAACTCTCCAGGTGCGCCCGCCAACCCAAACGGCATGCGTGTGAACTGTCCTGTGTCGTCCGGCGTGACGAATGCAGTCTTCTCCTGAGCGTCTTAGGTTAATGGTAACTGAAGATAGCCAGTCGCCAAGTCCAACTGCACAAAGTACTTGCCTGTCGCCAATGCTTCGACTTGTTCATGCATATCCGGTAGTGGAAAGTTGTGCCTCTTCACCTGTTTATTCAGTTGTCTGTAGTCAACACACAGCCGATTTTTGTCGCCTTGTTTCACTAATATGACTGGACTTGCATACTGCGACTCTGTTTCAACTACTATTCCATGCTTCTTCCAGTCTTGTACAATCTCAGCAATTGCTTCCCGATCGGTCGCTGTAGTCTTATAGGGACGACAGACCACAGGTGTACTGCCTTCGACCTCATGTAGTTCCATCTTAGTCAAATTAGTACAACCTAGTTCTTTTAAATTAAGCGCGAAACAGTCTCTATACTCGTTAACCAAATCCATCAGCAAGCGTTGTTCATTTGGTGTTACTTCAACATTTACGTACTTGAAATCATCAATAGTCAATGGTTGTCTATCCACTCCAACGTCCAACGCGATCACTTGCAACACATCGATACATCCATCTGTACGCGTAGCTGTGGTGTCTCGAATCCCAATTTGGTCCTTTGACTTTGCTAATTTCATTTGTCCATCTTTTTTCCGTCCGACTATTACATCCGATCGTTGTGCATTATCTGGAACTATCAACAATTGTACAGGACCCGCTTCTACTCCATCAACGACAATTGTGGACACTATTCTACCACAAGTAGTCACTGAGGGTTTGTTTACGTCGCCAATACCATACAAACTGGTGTAGATTTCCGTTATCGGAAGTCTACATTTCTCCGCAATCGAAGTCTTAATTAGTGAATAATGACTGCCCGTATCAATCAAAACTTCCACACTCTGCCCGTTGACGGTCCCACATTTTTCATAAGGATTTGAAGCGATTTCTTTAGGTTCCGACACCGAATTCGTCGTCCGCCGCTTTGGACATTGTCTCGCAAAATGTCCTTCTCCTTGACAAGAATAACACTTCACGGAACCTTTGTGTTTCACAGGACAGTCTTTCGGAACGTGTCCTACTTTATGACATTTCCAACAACTTGGCTCGTGTTCTGGCGATCTTCCGTCGATGTCAACCGTTTCTGTCGCCTTTGCACCCGCATCGTCGTTCGATTTTGGTACAAATTTGTAACTACGTGGTCCAAAGTCTTTTTTCACAACTTTATCTGGTTTTACGTACCTCGTTTGTTCACCACGAACCGTGTACATGCGAGTCCAGTCTAGTAAATCATGTAATAAATCGTCTAGATCTTTGTGATCTCTTCCTAACGCATATTGCGCGAGTTCCCATTTGTTCAGTCCGCGAATTACATAGTCTCGCGTTTCGGAAAAACCAAGTGATAGTTCTCTACACCAACGTACCTTTTCTTGAAAATACTTCATGACAGGTTCTTCTTTTCCTTGTTTCCGATTTTTCAGCGCATCCCAACAGTCTGAGACTAACATTTTACGCACGAACGTAGCCCGAAATTGTTTGACGAAATCGCCCCAGTCTGCGAACTCTTTATACAAAAACCAGTCCCTTGCCGATTCCGTCACATTACACCTTACGAACTGCATTCTGTACGCAACCGGCCATGCATTCAGATCAGCCATGCTTTCAACTGATTGTATCCAGTCGGCAGCATCATAATTTGACTCGCTACCCGTAAACACCTTTACGGAGTGGTCTAAATTTGC
>NW_019102457.1:0-2574 GCF_001856785.1 Myzus persicae
GAACATGTCGTGTCCCATTTTACCTCGATAACAGGGTAAGACGAGACACTTTGAGTAAAACAGTTAAAAAAATTCTCAATATTTTCCTAAAACAGTTTTTGGAATTGTTATTGCATATTAAGGTACGTCATAATATTCGTAATGACTTGGAAACATTTTTAACATGATAAGTTATAAATTGTTTATTTTATATGAGTTTAAGTATTAGGTGTCCCGTCTTACCCAGGTTTCCCCTATATCATATTAACGTTTTGTTTAACCCTTAACTTGGTATTGTATCCTAGGAGATCTACTCACTTTTATCATTTTTAAATACTTTAAATATTAATTTTTTTCTTTATACATTTTATCGTTTTTAATAATGATACACTGTTTGATTACTATCATATTTTTATTTCCCGCTTAAATGTTATCATACTATTTCTGTTAAGCATTACAAATCGAGTATTACCCTGTTATAAAATATACAAGAATTCCCAAATTCAAAATGGTCAAAAACCGTAATTTGTTAGAAAAATGCACGAAACAAGGGTGAAAAACTATTAAAGGAAGTATTTATTACATATATTTATTTGATTAAAATATTGTATAAATAGTTTTAAATGTCATTTGAATCTTATGTATCCTATAAGACACATTTCCACAACGCCTATAAGTTTATACATGTATCTCAAAAGACATTTCCCTGGTATTTTTGTATTATAAATAGTCGATTTTCGGAATAAAGGAAAATAACCAATTCATAATATTAAATTATTTTTTTATATTATTAAACTATTATTATAAATTAATCGAAATGGGCTCCACGTGGAGCCTTATTGATTAATTTTATCACATTGGCCAATGAAATAATAATATTTTGTTTAGTTATATGTTGTTTTTATTGGATAAACACGTCTTGTTGAACCAATGTTATAGTTACTACAAATCTTTTATTTCTGTACAATTATTATGTATATTATATATTACCGTCTTGTGCAATACAAATATGTACCACACCGGACAGTCGCCCGCTTCCACTCGAGCTGCAATCAACGCGCTAATCCATATTATAAATTATTTTATAAATACGTCGTGTTTAGAAATGTTTTCTAGAACAAGAAAAATGATGGCTTTGGCCTTACCTCCGCTAGATAGTGGATCTAGTTCGGAGTCAGAGATAGATGAACAACATATACCAGAGATTGACAGGCTCTTGGCAGAATTTGAAGAAGATAATGAAAATGATGTAGGTTTCTTTTAATTACTGTATTTTATTATATTTATTTTTTATATAAATAATATAAAATAAATATAAATGAATGGGTCAGTGGATAAAGGTGTTATAATGTTATAAACATTATATCAAAATTTAATAAGATTTTATTTAATAGTTACCGAAATAAAAAATTGATAAGGGTGTTATAAGAAGAATTAATCATTAGTTGTAGTGGATAAAAGTGGTAGTGTATGTTAACTCCTTAGAACAAAGTGTTATTGGATATTACCGCCTTTATCCATGCTGTTATTGAATTAAATTTCGGTGTTATTTGTATATGTATTTTTAGACACTATCTGCAAATATTATACCAACTTTTCATCGTGGATTGTTTTTACTTTAATTTGTTATTGGTTAATTTTATTATTATCAAATAATAATGTTATAAAAATTTTTTTGTTTGTTTGATATTGACTATCTAAAAAAAATATTGATTGTGAAAAAGTATATTTTCGTGACAGTATTAAATGGATACGAACAAGTAAATTTGGTAGCTATCAATATAAAGAGTCACATGATGAAACTGTTCCATTTAAAACCGTGCATATCCTTAAGGATAAAACAAACAATGCTAACAACTATACTTTAGAAAGACTGACTGACAATACAGGGAATAAATCTAAAGAAAAACTAGACAACATAAGAACACAAGTAAAATTTGTTCCTGATGAGTTCAAGTGGTTTTATGAACAATATTTTCTATTATAAGCTTAATTTCATTATATTCTGTTTTTCAAAGTACAAGTATCATTCATAGTAATATTATAAATATTGATTTAGTTAATATTTGATAAAAGTTAATTAATTTTTTTTTTCATTGGTGTTTTAAGTTCTTAACATAAAATGTATACTATATTTTGTTTTTGACTAATAATGTATTTTATTAAAAATAAATCATAAAAATATTTTCTCTTTATAACTCATTTATTCGCAATACCTATTACATATTTATACCATTATTTTATGGATAAAGGTGTTAAATGACGTTTTTTAGTTACATGGTGGAAGTTATAGTATGTTACAGAGGACCCCTAGACCCATATTTATACTCTTATAAGTAATTTCATATATTGAATATCAAAAAAGTTCCATGGCTTAAAAATATTTAGTTACAAAAGTTGCTTTTGTGAACAATTTCAAAAATGTTAGTTAACACCTTTATCCATTGACCCCTTCAAATATATTATATTAAAGAAAATAATATATAATCAAAATTATAATATATATTATATATTATATATTAATTATATAAAATATATAAAATAAATAAATTTTATTTTATTATATTAAATAATATAGGATTGGAACGAAGAAGT
>NW_019102458.1:0-2623 GCF_001856785.1 Myzus persicae
TTAATAAAAATTATGCCTAGACTTTAAGTTGAACGGGCATATTTATGAACAGAACCGTACCAGGGTTTATCAACTCCTTGCCATTTAACATATTACATTTTGCCCTTATACTTTTTTTTTTAACCCACAACTACAACCACACACATACAACATTTCTGTTTTGTATTTATTAATTTTAGCCTGGAGGCGCTCAATTTCTTCTAATAATTAGAATGATCAGTCTTTTTGTGATATTTGGATATTAGGTGTAAATATACATAGTTATTTCTAATTAATTATAATAATATTATAATAATACTAGAACAAGATGATGTGACCCATCAGTGTGGATTACACACATGTTTTTAAACATGTATGCATACGTCGTTAGGAGCAGTTCCTCTATGTTTTGTATAGCAGACTTGTTTTTACTTTTATCATACACACTTGGAAAAAACTGTAAAAAGTCATACACAGTCAATGTGTTATGTTAATTTTTTTTAGTATTCATCATACTTGGCCTTAAGCAATCGTGATTCTGATTGAGTCTTATCAAAATGTTGTTTATGTACTTTTGACTGTTCAAAATGTTCAAATTTTTTGTTTTGAGATTATTCAGTAGCACTTTGTAAATAATTCATTATATGAAGGACTAGGATAAACTTGAGTTCCATCTAAAAGTTACAATTTTTAGGAACATATTTTCCATTATACACATAGCTTCTGCTGTGTCATCTACCAGCATTATTGTTTTAAGACAATATTGTCATCATTCAGACAATTAGCTATTACAGGCCTAGTGAAGTTTAACATACGAAACAAATTATTTGAAGTTTTTAAAATGTCAATTTGTCATTGTTTACTTTAATGTATGCCCTAATAGGACCTATTGGTTTTTTATGCCTTAAATTGTTTTGATTAATAGCGACTTCAATAGCTTTCACTATTTGTGGCATACAGTTCCCATAAAAATAGGCCCTTCTTCTTGTCGAGGAAAACTGTTAATATTTCTATTAAGTTGAACCTTAAATTTAATTAAAATTAATTTTTTTTTATACAGCGCTAGCATACTTGATTTTTTTTCAACCCAAAATTAAATTATTGACCATAGGGTTTATACTTTATTTAGTGTTTCCATATAAGTTAATTTGGAAAAATATAAAAATTTTAATGGTAAATATATTTATCAACATGAAAACAAAATGGACTGAAATTGTAAAATGTAATAAAATTAAAAACAAAATAAATTAACTTAACTTAACTTCCTTTTAAAACGAAAAATGAATTCATTAATTTCATGTTAATTTAAAAATAAATTTGGTTAGTTAATAGTTAAGTCCAAATGTAACTAGTTAAAGCCTGGGCCAGTCTCCCCAGCACTTGCTACGGCTTTGTTTATGAATACACACAAATTGTATGCATAATATAATTGTATACATAGTAAATACTTATTTCTACTTATTTGAGATTAAATGAGAAAGTAACTGCTACACGTTATATAATATAACAATTAACATTTTCTTTTTTTTTTTTACAGTTTCTAGTGTTTTAAAGCCGTGCAGTGACCAGTGTTTACCTAAGCCACACCGTTACCAGTGTTTACAAAAGCCGAACAGTTAGCAGTGTTTTCCAAAGCCGAACATTTACCTGCGTTTTCAAAAGGCATTTAGCCAATATACATTTTAAATTTTTGTGTACGTTAATAGTACTTTTAAATTGTTTTTCTGTTAAAGACATTTTTATTTTATTTTTTCTATATAATATAAAGTTTATTGTTTGTTAAGTGTTGTATTATTATTATTATTTTTTAGTTAAATATTTAAGTATATACATTTTTTAAAGTGCAGTAGTTTAGTTTCAAGTAAGTATTTTTTTTTTTACAGGTATAATTTTGTGTAACTATAGTGTACTAAAAAAGCTTATAAGTCAAGATTTAGGTTCACGACTTAAAATAAAGTCGAGATTTAGGTTCAAGACTTCATTAAGTCGAGATTTAGGTTCAAGACTTCATTAAGTCGAGATTTAGGTTCAAGACTTAAAATAAAGTCAAGATTTAGGTTCAAGATTTTAAATAAAGTCGAGATTTAGGTTCAAGACTTTATTGCATATAGTTACTTTTTTACATATATAATTAATTAAGGCTTATTTTCAAAAGCAATGGAGATTGTTGATTCGGTAGCTTTGGTTGATGTTATTGACTGGAGATCTCTCGAAGATGGTCAATGGTTAACTGCAGGTGCAATTGATGCTTGTGTGAAGTATTATTGTAAAAACATGTTGATGGTTGATAAAAGAATGAAACAAAAGTTTTTATACATAAATGCTTCTTTAAGTTCAGCTATATTAAATAAACCAAATGATGTAACAGCAGACTGTCAATTAATGGAATATAGTTTTAAAGAAAACATAATATTTTTCCCGTTTAATGTTGATAACACACATTGGGTATTATTTATATGTGATTTTTCAAATAAAAAAATTACTTTTTGTGATCCTTTATGTGAGAACATATCAGGAGCATTTATAAAAAATTGGTCTACATTTTTAGAAGTAAGAAATATGTATTGTCAAGAATTTATAGAGCCAAGAGATCTACAATTTGTATTTTCTAACATGCAAGATGTGCAAAAAGATGGTTACAACT
>NW_019102459.1:0-2622 GCF_001856785.1 Myzus persicae
GTATAAAATAATATATTGAGTTATAACATGTGGTAATTAACTCAAATTAATAATATATTTTACTTAAAATATATTATTCCTCTTCAGTATATTATATTGCATTAAAAGGACGTCGTACCCGCAGTGTTGTCTAAGTCATACAAACAAACAACTTTGCAAAAACTGTTTGAGCGGCACAAATTACACAACGCATAGAGGAGAATTTTTACTGAGCCGCAGTCTTTTCATTATTTGGATAACAAAAATATAATTGAAGTTATCAGTTTGAGAAGGTTGGGTTTTTCCAGTTTTTCCAATTTTTTTTTATATTTGATTATTAAAAATTATCAGTTAATGCTATCACAAAAATTTAAACTCTTCATCACAGATAATGTTCTCTCCTATGCGTTGTGGAATTTTGGTAATTCCAATATAAATACTGAGGGAGTAAAGTTGTCCCGCGCAAAACAGCTTTTTCTATGTTCTACATTTGCAGTGAGACGAAGACAGGTCCTCTAAAAAGTTATAATAATGATTGACATTCCCTTAATATTTAGTATCATAAGATTATTTTCTTTGAAAAATGAAACACTCAAGTGTAATTTGTTCCAGCTTCATGCGTTCTTCGAGTGATCTTACCTTTGTTTAAATGTACACAACAACTCACCACTATCTCTTAGAATTTTTAGTAAAATGTTCAAAATTGGGGTCAATACATTTTTTTTAAATGAATATTCTATATCTCATGTTTGAATACAATATCGTCAGTATGCCTTTAACAAAAAAAAAGTTTACCGAAAACTCTTATTAATTTTATATGAGTGTTTGAACACTAAAATTCTTTTTTTTACCATGGATATACACCAATTACACGTATATCAAATTCAAATTCTCATCAAAGTGTTATTGTAATTCAAACACAAATAACTCTAAATGCTCAAAATGTTCAGAAAATGTTGATTTTATAATTTTCTATATATGATGCAATTTTATAAATTTTCTTTCTATAAATATTTCGCTCAAAACCTCAAAAATCTTGAACTTTTAATACAAGGTTCATCAAATGTTATTCAAATAGCAGTTGAAAAATATTAAGGATACATCAGCATGTTCTTATTATAAGCATTTTAAGCTGAAATTTTAACAAAATTATTTTGTAGTTAAAATGTATAAAATGTTCTATTTTTATAGTCAAGTAATACGGATTGAATTTTTAAAATGATGTTTCCGACAAATAGTAACGAAAAAATGTAAAAAATATTTCACAGTTTTTTGATGAATATTTTAAATTCAAATTTGGTCAAAATGAGATATTTAAACAAAAAATAACGATTTAAGTCATTAAAAAATATGTATTATTATAATATAGGGTGGACAGATCATCTTCGCTCAAAATCATTTTTCGTATGCAATGATTTTATACCATAGAATTAAAATTTAACACATCCATACAGTAACCCTCACAACACTTACTGTACATCAGAGTAGTACTCACTTGCCCACCATTTTTACTCTAGAGTTATTGACATTTTAATGTTCACATTATCTCACTTCATATGAATTTGTCGTTTGTTGTTTTCAACATAAACACGATAGCTCCCTTCTGACTAGGAAGTCTATACTCTATTTCCGCCCAATGGTACAGGAATTGTAATTATTAGCTATCAAGATAAAATATGTGCCAGCTAGCGAGTACTTAATACAATACACACGTGATTATTACAATAAAATGGCCTTGTAGTAATATTATTAGATACCTTTAAATATGTTTTCTTCGAAATATTTGTAAAGTTAAAGTACGTGTGTACTGATGACTTTTGTTATTAAAACGTTATCGAATAAATGCGTCAATACCATCATTGGTCATAAATAATCACTTGTACTTTAATATTTGAAAACAATCACATTAATACATTTGCATTTTTTTTTTTTATCCTATATCCATAACTATACGTCACAGGTGTGACACGTACAAGTCCTCAATTTACACGCAAAACACACTTCAACGAATTACGTTTTTGATTAATTAGATTAATTTCGCACCTATAGACGTACGATATAGACAAAATGTTGTGTTTATTTTGTTGTTGTCCGTCTTTAAAAGTACCTACAGTCTATAACGATACAACGTTTTCGATGAGTATAATAGTACTTACATAGTATTACAAATTACACGAGTGCTTGACGTCTAAAATAATATCATGTACTATACATATAATAAGTACGTAGGTATTGTGTAGGTATTATTCTTAAGAAAAACACAAGATAATGAACAAATAAATATAATAAACTTACCTATTACATAATTATTACGTAACATAGTAAATAATAAGTCCCAGAAAAATGACTAAGGAAAATAGAACTACTCGGGAAAAATGTTGAGAGGAAAAAATAAAAGATACTTATATTGCTCAACTACTGATTAGTTGGCCGTTAGTAGTTTGACTAGTGATGAGTGATGACTAAATATATATAATAATATAATATCTTAGAATCTCTATTTACGGATTTATAATATCCATATTTTATTATATTTATTATATACGATTATTTAACTGAGAAACACTAACTCCATTCGTTTCTATCGGAATGAATTGATGGCCGTTGAACAACTACTGTAGGTATAAGTATTTAAATCTGGCC
>NW_019102460.1:0-2612 GCF_001856785.1 Myzus persicae
ACAGTCATCATATTCTGGAAGCCAACAACAAAAAATACCGCAGTACACACAACAAAGGCAAATATCAAAACAAACAGTAAGTTTGATTTATATTATAAATTATAATACAGAGTGATCTTTATCATAAACCGCTTATTCAAATTTCACCACTTGTGAAATGTAAAAAAGTTAAGTTCAAAATTATTTTTACATTAGGTGCATAGGTTTTTAAGTGTTAATTGTTTTTCAAATATTTAATTACTATTTACTGTTCCAAAATATCTTTAAAAGAGTAATAAATAATAATTGTCAATTGATACTTATCTGTCTTTATAATAAATTGATTTAATTTAAGTTAATTCTAGTTAATTCAACTATTGCCTTTAAAATTGTATTGGTCAAGTGTTTTAATTACCTAAAATGATTTGCTTTTAGATCAACAACTTGGTCTTTGATTATGTAGTCCAAGAAATGAGACCATTGGTAACTTGCCAAAAACCAGCATTTAGAAGATTGATAATGGGCCTTACTGGAATAACAGATACAGCGTTACTCCCTGATACAAAAGATTTGAGTAAATTGTTAAAATTAAGTTATACTTCTTATGTTACTATGTTAACTGATTTAATATCAAAAGTATCATTTATTTGTACAACAGCAGACATTTGGTCTAGTAACAATAAAAGTTATTTAGGTATGACTTGCCACTTTCTCGACGAAAATACTTATAGAAGGTACTCGTATGTTCTTGGTTGTAGGCGCATAAAGGGCAGTCATACTTACATGAATATAGCACAGGTTATGAATGAAATCACCAAATCTTTTAAAATTAACAATTCCAAAATATCGCATACTGTGACCGATAATGCTTCAAATTTCGGAAAAGCGTTCAGAACATTTTCCATTCATTCAGAAACCCCAAATAAAAGTCAGTTTAGTGCTCAAAGTTCTAATAACAATTGGTTCAAAAGTAGTGATGATGAATCTAATGTTGAAATAAGTGACTCTGGCAGTGAGGTTGATAATGCAGATGTTGAAATTGTAGAAATATCAACATTATTTTCAAATTCTGAAAATATTGAATGTAATGACGACGATGATGATTTTTGTTTACCTGAACATCTAACCTGCACTGCTCACACTCTTAGTTTAATTGCTACTAGTGATGTAGCTAAAATTTCTGACTCAACTTATCAGAAAATTTCAAAATCTGTGTTTGTTAAATTAAATGCATTTTGGAACATTCTTAGCAGAAGTTCGGTCGCTTCTGACAAAATATATGAGATCTGTAATTTAAAGTTCCCTGTACCTATTATTACACGCTGGAATTCAATGTATTTTGCAGTAAAAAAAGTGGTCGCCAATAAAGAAAAGTTGTTAGTTGCATTTGAAGAGTTAAAATTAAATAAATTAAAACAATCTGAGTGGGCATTTCTAGATGAATATTGTCTGATCATGGAGCCTTTGGCAACATCTCTTGACCTAATGCAAGGGGAAAAAAGTTGTTTTTTAGATTATGTCGCCCCTACTATTATTGCTCTGAGACTTAAATTAATTCAATCAACTCATTTAATCTATTGTAAACCATTGGTTTTTTCAATTATTAAAAGTCTTGAAGAACGATTTAAGTACATTTTTGATTTAACACATACTAAAAGTAAACCATTTATTTTGTCAGCCATAAGTCTTCCAAAATTTAAACTATCTTGGGTGCCAGTCAGATATTTAACTATGTGCAAAAAATTATTTATAACTGAATGTAATTTAGAATACTCAATTGAAAATAGAACTGATGAAAATGGCTCTGATGATAATGAAAACAGTGACCACGAATTTTATCAAATTCTTAGTGGAGATACGGATGGTTCACTTGATCAAAATCATATTTCTTTTCAAAACTCTGTTAATACTCCTAAAAATACAAATCTTGCTAGTGTTCAAGCACTTTCGTTTTTGGATACAAAAAAAAAAGAACTAGACATTTTAAATAATTTGCCAATTGTTAAAAAAGTTTTTTTAAAATATAATACAACCTTACCATCATCTGCCCCTGTTGAGAGGTTGTTTAGCAGTGGTTCACAGATTTTAGTTCCCAGGAGAAACCGGCTTAGCGACAACACATTTGAAATGTTGTTATGCTGCAGGTGTTTTAATAATAATAAATAATTTTAACTAAGTCTTATAACTAAGCATAAATATTGTTATAATATTTATATTATTATTTTATTTTTAATAGTTACTTAAATGATCAAACTGAAACAGAAAGTTACTGTAAATTGTTAAAATTGTAAGTATTAGTATAGTTTTTCAACTATTTAGAATTTTAAACTTAAGTGGCAACCCTGCTAAGATTATAATATTATATACATGCATACTCATTACTTATTGTTATTCTGCATTGTTATTGATGTAATTTAAGAAATATTTGGTGCTTGAATTTACTATTTTTATGTTATTTAAACCTTTTGGCTATTATACATTTATAAATTAAAAGTTATGATTAAAAAATATGACATTATTATCAGTATTTACTACAATAATTAATATGTAATTTTTTTTTTTATAATTTTTTTGTGATTAAGTACTAAAGTATGCCATGTACCTGACTAATGATACACTTAATTATTACTACA
>NW_019102461.1:0-2613 GCF_001856785.1 Myzus persicae
AATATTATTATTATTATTGAAAAACAGCGCCCAGGGCTAGTGTGCAGTGTGCACGTGTGTCGGCGGAGCAGTGCGCCGCGGTCGTTCAAGTGTAATATTAAAAAATTGTGTTCTTCGGAAGTCCAACACTCGGTTTCGTGTGCGCACGCGCGCAGTCTGTGAAAGACGACGGGTGAGAGAGATCGAGAGAGTGAGCCGGCCAACGACGGGGTACCGCCGGCCTTGATCGGAATCGGCCACTCGAGGTGTACGACGAGACTTATCTCAGCTCGTTTTGCCGAGTACTTTAGTACTTCGATAAAGTACAATATTAATACCAGTGACGGTAATGGTGATAAAGCGTACCGGACGGGCTCGTCGAAATTTAAGAAAATTTTGTCAGACGAATCGCTTGTCGTCGAGACGTATTGGAATCGATCGTCCTCGATCGTCTGGTATACCATTGGGCACCGGGTAATCGAACCCCCGCCGCCGCCTCATCCCACCCTGCCGACCGAAAAACATGATGACAATAAGTTACGGAACCCACTCGTCCGTGTGACATTAAAAAAAAAAAAAAAAACGACTTGTAGAGGAATATTAACGATAGCAATAATTTATTGTTGTTTGTTTTATTGTGCCGCAGTGTAGGTAATATCTACTGTCGACGCGACGAGCATGGCGCATTATATTTTATTAATCATTATTGTGGTTTTGAAGTGGTGTTTATTCGGATATTATGCGCTTATCGGGTCGAGACGATAGCTGTGCTGCAGAAGTTGTGCACCGAGATAACGGCGATATTATAATCGTCGCGTCGGCGTTTTTTTTTTCTCACACGTCGCCACTAAGGCTGCCATACACCTGTTGGTGACATAATAAAATTGTACAAACTGCAATAATCAAGGTATTTCGCTTATTTTTATGGTTTGACGTAAAATCTAGCAGAGTGCTATGGAAGTGCATGTCTTGTTACAACCCGTTCAATTATTATATGAAATATGAATGTGATTTTTTATTGAAAAAAAAAATTATGCTTATTTCATGTTTTTCCGATTAGTTTTGCTTTTAGACATATCTCTGCTTTCATGTATTATTCTATGTCCCTAGATATAAACAAGTGCCACCGACAAACAATTAGACATTTTAGTTGATTTCTGTTTTTTTTTTAATGTTTTTTAACTAAAAATAATTTGTCTCCTTTGTACTTTATTATTTCTTAGTAATAAACACCGGAATCGTGTTTGCTCGCTTACATATACTAATCGACCAAATTAATCAATTTTTTTCGGTTAGAAAATTTTTCCAAAAATATACAAGGAGTATAATGAAGGTGTTAAAATGTTTTCGAAGACTCAAAAAGGCTAAGAGTTTTGTTTTTGTTTAAAGATGAATTTTTTTTAGTGTTTCTATAAGTATAAATATTAAACCATAATATGACGAAAAAAAATGTATCCATAGTCTCAGTCGTTATTTTTGTTGCTCATTTTAATATTTCTGAGTGCTTATTTCGACGATTGTAAGTGCTATAAGTCCCGACCCCCGGTAACGATATTAATATTATGCAGGATATTAAATATTATTATTACCTATTATTATTATAAGCATCACGCCGTTCGACGATTTACGCTCGTACATAATATAATAATATATAGTACGCTTATTAACGTCGTCCTCGAAACGGTCGGCGACGTATTAAAATATATACATTTTAGTACGATAATATTATAATTAAATAACGGTTGATTCGGTTCTTTTTTTCTGCTCGCCCGCTGCAGTCTCCATCCGTCCGCCGAACCGTTGCTGGTTTCGAGTCGGTCTGCAGTAGCTCGACGACGCGTCTCCGGCTTTCCGATAAAATAATTATAATATTATTATTATTACGGCAACGTTTTCGACGAAATTTTTGCCCACATCTCCGGTCGCCGCATACACGTCGCGGATATAGCCGATAATATTATAATCTCGAGCAGTCGCCGTGCATGGTACAAAATTAATAAGTTAATTATAAGTTTTCAAATAACTTTTGACTGAACTGAGTTTAAAAAAAAAAATAGGATAAATATTAACTTTAAACTTTTTAAACTGTTTTCTATCGACTTAACTCAAATCGGTTAAAAATTATCATTAACTTGCCCGGGCTTGAATTAATATCATCGGGTCTACGATGACTACAGCAATCGAACCGTCCGCTGACTGAGAACCACTGCCCCTCAGGTTGATCAACCCCTTTTCGTCTGATAATAATTTACGGTCGTCGCGCGGGATGTTGTCCGTCGTAGGTACCTGAGCACACATCACGATCAAAATAATAATAATATAATCTCGTCGGTTTTTTTTCGCTCATCGGCGTGTAGGTTTAAAAAAGTGGAATAAAAAAAAATTCTTCTACTACCCAATAATAATCTTAAAATCTCCGCTAGCGCTGTAGGTAGTGCGTATAATAGGTAGGTATAATATTATATGAAAACGAGGTCTGTTCACGTCAAACGGAATCTCGGGGGGGAGACAAAAACAGAAAAAAAAAAACCTTTAAAACAGGTATATAACAATACGCGCAGGTAGTCTCCATACTTCCTCTCTCATTATTATTATTATTATTATTATTAGTTCGCTTCGAATATTATTATTATT
>NW_019102462.1:0-2585 GCF_001856785.1 Myzus persicae
GCCATGAAAAATGTGTTAAACGTGCATCACCCACAGATATATATTTAGAATACATGTTTATTCTATATATCTGTGCCATCACTTGAGTAAATCATCATCATGTGGGGCCCCAATAAGGTTCAATTAAGCATTAAACTAAAATATTTAAAATATCATCCAAAAAATTACATTTGAAAATGTAATTGTGTAGGTATTTGTGCGTAAAAAATATATTACTGTGCTTTAAAAGTCTCAAGTACCCACAAATATTGTATTACCCCAAAGTTTTCCTACATTTATCATAAAAAAAAAAGTCAACCGAAAAGTTAATTACAATTTTTTCGATTGTTTGAAGTTAGACATACTGAATATATTCGTCAGTTAATTAACAAATTCTCATACAACGATTTTCTTGAGACTTTCACGGTACGTCGGTACATTATTATATTTTATACACACAACGACATTTTCAAATGTAATTTCTTGGAAAAAATAAATGCCTTTACGATTATTTACATTTAATTCGATAAGGGTAGACACATCTAATGTCGCAAGATTATTTTTAACTTTATTTTTAACGCGTGAGTGAATAACACTGGCCCTCAAAGCTGCTCGATTTTCTAGTCAGATGGCGCTGCTACATACGATTTACAACGACGAAAGCGTGGTGGATATAAAGCTCCTTACTATTTAGTATTTAGCACGGATATAGATACTAGTAGATACTAGTATCTATATCCGTGGTATTTAGCATGATCTTTATTCGTCGTTTTTAGGAGCGTTTATTGAAGGGTTCAACCCCCACCCCCTCCTCACAAATATTTTGGGCTAAATTATGAATGGTCGGAACAACACTTTTTGAATTACTCACAATGTTTAATAAAAAAATGTGTAGGTATAAGGTATAAATATACACTAAAATTTAACAAAATATTAAACTAAAATGCTCGAATAAGAATTGATGTTTTTAATTCTCTGATGAACGAAACTGATATTGTACATGAAATGCATTGCCATATTGCATTAAAATTCAGGTACTAGTTATAAGTATTTAAAGTTTAGTTGAGCAAAGTGGGTCATGTTGGTTCTAAATAGATGTCCTAAACAAATCTTGAAAATCAATTACGATTTTATTTTTATTCTTTCCAGTCTAATAATTTAAGTCATTAAGGTGAGGTGTTTTTAAATATTTGATCAACTTTCACTTTTAAACTTTTCTGGTAGAAAGAATGCTGGAGCTGCTCTCCGAAGCACTACCATTGGATATTTAAGTGGAAATATATTGTATCATAACTTTGTAAGTATTTATAGAATAATGAAGAAATTTCCAAAACAGATCAAACAATGGACCCCTAAGGACCTAACCCTCTACACTAATACAATAAAATATAAATTATAAAACATAAGTATGAAAACTACACCAATATAAAATATCAAATAATTAATTAATAAACAAATGTACGACCAATCACATTCTTATTGTTTCAAATTACTTTATAAAACAATATTCATAACAACTAGACAACTAAATTACATGTTCTCATTAAAAAAAAAAATATTATATTTGTACATGTTTACGTAAAATAAAAAATTAACACAAATTAGTTGATTGACTGGACTCGCATTTGTTGAGAACTCGTTGTTCCTGTAGTTGGTTCGCTCGGATCATTACCTTTCAAAATATTACCAGCTAAATCCAAAGCATACTTGTGATCGACCACATGATCTAGTGCCTTTTCTATAGCTTCATCTATGTTTTCAGCGGTTATATAGGTTTTTGATTTTTCCTAAAAGCAAAGCAAATACTTTTACAATAACAATCAACGTACAATTATTTAACTATATGCGCGTGTATACCTTTTCTAATCTGATAATTTCCTCAACTGCTGCTAGTTTTTTCTTTTTATTTTCTTCTTTTTCAATGAGTTGAGCTAAAATGTCTTCACGACGGGCCTCACGTTCATTAGCCAACCTCTGTTCCCTTTCTAAAGCCACTTCGGCATTCCAATTGTCGTTGATATCCATGCACTTAGCCCATAACACTTCTTCCTTATTGGCAATTTCTTGCAACACCTCTTGACCAGTGTACGATGTCTCCAGTTCATATTCCAGTTGTTTCCTGAAATGGACGTGTACAACAGATTAGTGAGAAAGCCGCCCCGGGTGCAAGTTGGGTACTCGAGCACATGACATTGAACACACTCACTGTATGGATTTCATGGTAGTCCTGTAGTTGGTAAAAAGCCGGAACAGTTCATTACTCTCTTCGGTGGAGATCTGTGGCCGAACGGGCACGCGAAACATTTTGGTCGGCGCTTTCGGCAACCATCTGGGTTTTCTGGTGTACCTGACCGGTTGCTGGTTTATGGCCTTAGTTTTGCCCAGCAGTTTGCCGTACAGCAATTCGACTTTGCACAAATTTTGCATGGTTGAGAGATTTTGGCATAAAAAAAATAATAAAAATTCAGTATCAGAACGATATGGCGCCGCCGGTAAAAGCCAAACACGATAGGACAAAATGTTGATAAAATATCAAAATCCAGCGCCAGCTGCAGCTTCGATGAGTATCATCGTGATTATATTATTATTATTGTTATGTCGCCGAC
>NW_019102463.1:0-2574 GCF_001856785.1 Myzus persicae
ACACACTTATACATTTTATACATTTTACATAACAAGCATTACATAGCTCAACAGTATTTGCCCGGCAACCCCGACCACTGCTGTTCGAGCTATTTACATCACTACACACCCAGCTATTCTAGTGTCACATATTATTAAGATTTAGGTGTTAGTGGCTTGCAATAAGTTGGTGTCCGGGAGCACATATTATCATCTTATGTTCCCGGCCCGTACAATATGTAATGAATTTTAAATATTTTTTTTAAGGCATACCGTGCGTCTTGTTTCCATGCTGATTAGGCAGGCCAGAATAATTGCATGATTACAATCATTGCTGGCCGGGATGGAAAATTGAAGGACTTCATATTGATCAATTATTAACGAATGTATATTTGTGGATGAATGAATTCTATTTATTTTTAAATTCATATTTTACATTATTTATTTTAATTATGTTAGTGATGTAAGAATAGTCAATAAATATTTACCTTGTGGGTTCATATGATACACTAATCATATGGTTCGGCCTCCAAGAATCCATTTCATCCTCAAACTGACGAAGCAATTTCTCCAACGACAATAAATTTTTTATGTTAATGAATTGCAAAAAATTCATTATTTTTTTATTATTTTCATCGAGTATGCCATTAGTGAGATATTTAAATATGTTTATGTATTTAAGGATCAGGTGTAATTTAGATAAATATTTTTTTTTTTTATATGCATGTGTAAGGATATGTTTTTCAGGAATTTGTAAACTGTAAATAGAAATATTAGTTATTAGTTATATTAATAAGTTATGTTCATTATTTTACTTACTCATCAATAATTTGTTGTTTGTTATTGTATGAAATAGTGTTTAAAATGAAATAGTCTAGAGATGGAATGGTTGTAATGAAATTGATATCTGTTGTATTAAATTTGGAAGGAGCTGGAATCTTTTGTATTTTTTTGAAGAGTTTTTGAGGCATACTATGGTTATTATTGTTTTGTGGTTGTATATGGTTTATTTGTTTGGAAGATGTTAAGTATTGTGTATAATGTTTGACCGCTTGACTGTGTAATATATCTATGGATTTTTTTTTAATAGCCACCAATTTCTTTCGCCCTAATTTTTTGCTAAAATTTAGGGCAACATAATTATATGCTATGTTATTTACGTTTCCCTTTGTAATATCTTCTTCTATTTCTTGTGTTTGTATATATTTTATTATGTTATTAACGTCTTTATATCTTGATAGCACCTGTATATAATTATTGTAGTTTATTTTTTTAGTTTATTGTTAAGTTTTAAGTGTACATATATGAATTGTAAATATTTTATAATATAAAAATTGTTACTTGCATTGGTTTTGGAATTAACAATGCATTGAATAGCCCCAGAATTTTCAATAATGAAATTGTTAAATGTATTAACATCAGGTGTTCTTATTCCATAACTCTTAACATAGTGGAACAACGAGATACTATTCAATGAGTCTGTATTAACACTTAACTCTGTGATCGCGGATGCAATTGTTATTAATAAATCCTTTTCAAATAAAATGTATTTTATATAAATAAATGAATAATAATATAATGCATTGATTACCTCTGAATGGCGTACTCTCTTTTTAATGTTATTTTGAATAGCTATATGACTGTACATAATATGGTATATTAAACCCATTTCATAAATATATTGTTCCTGACAAAATGGACATCGAATAAACAAGAAAGTATAATTTTGTACCATTGTCTAATTGTGTTCATAAACAGTGTTTGATTTGTCAATAACTATAAACACAAGAAGAAAAGGACATTAACACCAGGTGGATGATAAAAAAACCACCCTGTATAATAAACAAATTTTGAGTATTAAAATAATCTTAGTTTCCATTGGGGTGGGTTGTAAAAATTATAAACAGTATTACGCTATGTTACATATAATCGTGTTTTAAATAATTCCAAAAATTCTGTAAGATCAACCCTTCCACCGATCGAATGAAACTTACACAACTAGTTACTGGTACCCTAGGGGTACCATAACTCCCCTAAGCTACCCTACAGCTACAAAAAGTTATCGTATCCGTAGAAGATATTACTTACAATCGTTGAATTTCAGGACATTGTCTCTACGATGGGTTGGCAAATTCCCTGCATTGACTACTGAAACGTCTGAAAATGAACCATTTTTGGCGTGGGCTACTATAGCCTTACTTCTACGGGAAGGCATACTACAAAATGTAAGACACTATAGTCATCACCTCGGTCGAAGGGTTGATTTTATATATTTTTTGGAATTATTTGGAACGGCACCCGGGGAGTATTTTCGGTCCTTTGGATGGGGGTAGAAAAATTGATAGTTATGGAGTTATTTAGGTTTTTTAAAAAAATCGTATACGTCAAACGCCATTTAAAAAATAAAAGTTTTAAATAATGACTTTTTGGAAAAACGAAAAACTGATCCTAGTGAAGAATCCATCGGAAAATAAATCGACCTCTATGCAAATTGTACGTCCGGCCATCGGTTTACCGGGAAAACGCGAATAAAAACTGACAATTTCGTGCTTTGGAAAATCACGTTTACGAGCTGTTTGCCGGGAAAACCGTGGG
>NW_019102464.1:0-2556 GCF_001856785.1 Myzus persicae
ATATATTATGTTATATTGATGATTATTTAATTATGTATAATAATGTAATATAAATAATTTACAATAAAAACATAATATATTATGCAGATTATTTGTATAAATACTTCACAATTTACATTGCCCAATATATCTCGGACATTGTATACAATGCCCGGTCACTGTATGCAATGCCCGGGCATTGTATACATTGTCCGAATTTTCCACTTTGCCCGTAACATATACATTATACAGGGTATATCCTGTTGCACTCAGCTTCTCTTATCTAAACGATAAATGTTTAAAAACCTTAAGGTTCAAATGTAAATTTCACCACAATATTGCCTCTTGTCGTAAGTAGGTAATTCAAACACTCAATATTTTTTTTGAAAACTTAAACATTTACTTTGAAATAATGATGATGCCTTGTTAAAAACAAAATAAAACTACCAATATACTGTTTTATGTATAAGTAATAGGTACCATTGTATTATTGTACCAATCTATGTGAATAAACTACGCGTTTTTAGTTAACTACGCGTAAGTACCTATTGGTTTTTATGTATTTTAAATACCTATCCGACCGTAACTCATAAAAAGTCATAGCTCTACAATCTATACACTAATAAAGATTATATGGTTTGAAAAATATATATATTTATTTTATACGTTATAATATATAACAATATAGTAGTAATACGATCTGAACACATTTTTTTTTTTTTTTGCTTAGGTACGTGTTTTTTTATTTAGAAAACTTAAAATATATTTCGTATGCAGAATAAAGGTAAATACGTGACGATATGTAGTGGGAACGAACACAAAGTTGGGATACAGACAACTTTTTTTTTACCGTACAACCGGTGGCGATATGGATTCGTTCCAAAAAACAAAAAACTGTCAGACAAAATAGCTGTTATTGTAATGAACGCAGTTCCTGTATGCGTGCCGGGAATGAGTAAAAAAATAAAATATCCTGTAAAAAACAAATCAAAATAAACCGTTCGGTCATTTGATGTTCCAGTGACACCCATCGATTTTTTTCCTATAGTTATTGTGTACAATGGAGCGAGCGAGCGCACGCGGACGCAAGGATTATTACAATTTGATTGTCCGGGTGTATACTCGTTTTAAAGTGTTAATGAATATTATTATAATTGAATAGAATAACGGGGCAGGTTCGGTGACTATTTCCTTGCAATAAAAACAGTTTTATTTTATTTCATTGTTATAAGTAATTTTATTTCAAACTATTTCATCTACATCTATATATAATGTATATAAATATATTTTATATAGTATATACTTATTAGGTACCTATAATATAATATATTTAGGCATAATACATTACACCTACAGCTACCTTGCTGAATGCTGTTACATTATTCGAACGCTCATCGTCACAGTATCTAATACGAGTATCGGAATAGTTATAATGTTATATACATATATATGATCCAGCCGGCAATTTAACGCAATAAGTAGACCGTCAACAGTAGTTTAAATCATTAGTGATTAAGAAAACCCGATACTTCCGTGCCTGAATGTGCTAAACGTCCACCGGCCACTGCAGGAGCACATGGACATATCAGCAATGAGTTATGACTTATGTGACTAATGACTCATATAATAATATAATATCTTAACATATTTACATATTATACAATATACATTAAAATACCTATTTCGTTTCATCATTCCATCAAAGTATCTACTACCTATTGTAAATTGTATTTATTGAGTGGATAATTTTGCATAAATATCTATATAGTGACCTATGATAAATTAACGAGGTAACTTTTATGATTTATTATTATTATTATTTGGACGGGTTGAACTAATTTTTGCCAAAAACATCGCTCATAGGTAAGTTGATACTACCCACTGTCGTATCGACGTACCGTATAAAGTGGTGTTAAGTGTAAAATGTAAACATGTTGTGGTATATATAGCTTAACATAATTCAAAATATTTTGAAAATGATAATATACGTAATATTGGAATCCTATAGTTAATGTATTTAGAATTACAAAAATACTTATACAAAAAGTTACATTTTATTTGAATATACAATTTTATGAATTGAATTTTAGAATGCATGTACAAACTTGTATACCTAATTTATAATTTATGAAATATGAACGTGTATTATTATAAATCATTTTAATGAACATACTGGTTAATAACCATACTCTTTAAAGTGGACCTTCTGACGTACGCAATAATACTATAATTATACATTTTGTTAAAACCAAAAAATCGAATCATCTGTGACCCCTTTTAGTCTTTTACCTCTTGGTAATATGTTGTATATAGTAATTGTGTATAGCTGTATAGGTAACATTAATCACTAAACGAAAAAATTGAATAACGTTTAAACTAGTTTAAAGCATAATTTTTGTAGCATTTTAATTTCCTCTGGCTTACTTTATATTATAGTATAAACTATAAGTAAATAGAATACAGCCAATGCCCACGCAGCTGTAGGTAATAGAAACAAAAGTATACATAATAAATTATATAAGCCAGTGGCGTAGCCAGGGGGAGGCTGAGGGGGCTGCAGCCCCCCCCCCCGAAATG